>NW_019463331.1:0-471 GCF_002814215.2 Seriola lalandi dorsalis
TCCCAGCTAAACTACTTAAGAAAAATATTCCTCAAAGAAAGATAGGAAGAGATTTGGGTATTTCTTCCTCTACTGTACATAACATAGTCAAAAGATTCAGGGAGTCCGGAGGAATTACCGTGCGCAAAGGCCGAGGATGCAAGCCTAAACTACGTACTCTCAAGCACCACAGTACGTAGTTACATCAGGAAATGCCAGCTAAACCTGTACTATGCAAAAAGGAAACCCTACATAAATAGTGTTCAGAAGCGAGGTCGAGTTGTCTGGGCTCGGAGACATCAGGGATTGTCCATCGCACAGTGGAAACGCGTACTGTGGTCAGACGAATCGGTTTTTCACGTCTTTTTTGGAAAAAATGGACGGCGTGTGCTGCGGACCAAAGAAGAAAAGGACCATCAGGACTGTTACCAGCTACAAGTCCAAAAGCCCGGGTCTGTCATGGTATGGGGTTGTATCAGTGCGTTCGGCAAG
>NW_019463332.1:0-476 GCF_002814215.2 Seriola lalandi dorsalis
GGTAGAACATTTTCCAGATCATACCATCTGTAGTTGAATTGATTCTCCTCTCAGGCAGACATTGGTCTCACATAATTTCTGTGAAAATCAGTTTGCAGGGACGTGAAACTTGCTGCAGAGAGATAATCCATCACAGTCAACAGTCATTCATATTCATATTTTCATAAAAATCCTGCCTTAAAAATTGAATTTATGGGATGTATTATCTTTTCATAATTAGTTATTCGTGATAAATTATTACAAACTTGGAGCAAATACTGGAAACACTGTGTGTATGTCACTGTTTGACACACACACACACACACAACCACATCATATTCACATATACACTTACTTATATACATTGACACACACACTCTATCACTCTACTATCGACCATATACTTTATTTCCTTTTTTATATTCTCCCTTCCACTCTGTTTTTCACCTCTCTCTCTCTCTCTCTCTCTCTCTCTCTCTCTCTCTCTCTCTCTCTCT
>NW_019463333.1:0-430 GCF_002814215.2 Seriola lalandi dorsalis
CTATTTTTCATTTAGAACTCATCTTGACAGCAAACATTATTACAAGTCAATATACTCTTCTTAGTAGGCCTCAGTCAAACACTTGTTAAGTCTGCCTACTCCCAAATCTGAACCTGCCCTATGACTTTACAATAGAAGCATATGGAGACATTGAAACAGCTCCATTACAATGGTTTTACTTTGCACAACAACATGAACTTCATACTTTATATACTAATAGTTTGAGTTAGGCCTGGCTTTTTAGTTCTTTTCAAAGCATATCCCCTCTGTGAACTGAATTTTTTTTCATGTGGTGTGAATACATCAACTATAGCAGATTGTGAAGTCCATGTAGGAGGGAACCTACCGACATTGAGGAGCCTGCGAAAGATCCCTGAGTACCAATCCCTGCAGAGTTTAGACTGGTAAGCAACTCATCAGCCACCATCTA
>NW_019463334.1:0-397 GCF_002814215.2 Seriola lalandi dorsalis
GTGTTAATTATGGAACCATGCAGGTCATTGTACCCCCAGACATGCCATGAGAGCGACACTGGCTGACATTAGCATGGCTACATACACATGTATCACTGCAGCGTCCTGCTCATTATTTTTGCTAATCAGCCAATTTAAAGCAATACCACTGAGATGCCACCTGCAAGGCAAACTGAAGGTGCACTTAACTGGCATTTAGTAGTTAAATTTGATTGTATCCATGGCAACAAGTATCACCATGCTGGTAGTACACTAGGTGGCTGGAAGCAGAGAAGGAGGTCATTTACAGTGTAGCGTTAACGCTATATTTAATGATTTACTCTCGTTGAAATGGGGCACCAGTCCTCTAGGAGGACAACAATGAATTACTTCATTGCCAAATTTATCAATCTCATAT
>NW_019463335.1:0-498 GCF_002814215.2 Seriola lalandi dorsalis
ATATTTATAATATAATATATTATACATATATTATACAATATATTATATAATATATCATATTTTCAAAATTCATAAAACAAGAATGTACATATTAACGTACATTGATTTAGCTGTAGGTTTTAGTAAAAGGTTTTTCATCATGAAAACAAGAAGCAAATCAACTATAGCTTTTCCAGCAAATAATTCCCTCTGAAGCCACAGACGGCCACGTTTACGTTTCTGTTCTTGTACATTTTAATCAGTGAACTTTAAATGTTGTTACTGGAATATTTTTTCTCTTTAAACAGACCCATGGGGCTCTCAGAATTATTTTTTTAAAAAGATGAAAAGAGAAATGATCCATATGAATAAATGAGCTGACAGAAAAACAAGAGAAGAGAGGGTCAGGCAGCAATAATGAGTCAAATGAGGAGTCAGCAGGTCAGAGGTCAGAGAGGAACCTCTGTGTGTATGTGTACTTATGTTGTGGGGACCTAAGTCTGTTTACACACTCATGTT
>NW_019463336.1:0-436 GCF_002814215.2 Seriola lalandi dorsalis
AAGGCCCGCTCACCTTTGGTAACAAGGTGTGATTTTTGGTGTTTCTAACAGCTGACTGGAAGTCGTCATGGTCTCGTGCGGTCAGCCACATGTGTATGAGAAAGAAAGTGCAATGAGAGTTATATAAGGAGAAAGAGACACAGAGGTGCTGTGGACGGCTGGTAGCCACACTGGAGACATTACAGTATGAGCTGCATATGACACACACACACACACACACACGTGGTTGGACAGCTGCGCAACACATTACTGTCAATGAGCGTGTGCACACAAGGCAGGAAGGTCAAAAAATGAAGAGAAGGATGAACAGAGGACGATGAAAGGAGACAAATCAGAGGAAAGAAAAGCCTGAGGTGCTGAATACCTGTAGATACACACCTGTGACCCACACACACACACACATTTACACACAAACACACCACAATCCAGACGCGCT
>NW_019463337.1:0-434 GCF_002814215.2 Seriola lalandi dorsalis
TACAATATTACCTTTTCAAAATGCATTTTCTGACACTTTGTTGACCAAACAATTTATCGATTAATCAAGAAAGAAATAGGCAGGGGTGCCAATAATTTTGACTAGGACTGAAGGGCAGGAGATAAATTCAAATTAAAATTAAAATCTGTGTTTAGGCCTCTTATAGGGAATTTTAGCACACTGTAAAACATAATTCCAAGGTTGTAAGCTTAACATAAAAGACTACAACTTTCAAATAACAAACCAATGCTAATATGCAAGGGTTGAAAAAACTGCCTTTAATGTAATATACATCTACAGCATTTATGGCTCACTCAAAACAAGGAAACTGTTTTTGATGCATGTCATCAAGGACCTTCTTATAGTAAATCCATTCAACTCTGAGATTTACTTGACTCAGTACGTCATTATGAAATCAACCATAAGCACATTGT
>NW_019463338.1:0-468 GCF_002814215.2 Seriola lalandi dorsalis
GGGTAAGGGAGGGGCGGAGGCGATTAATGTTTCGTAGGTGGAGGTAGGCAGACCGGGTAATGTTACTGATGTGGGATTGAAAGGATAGTGTGCTGTCAAGGATGACACCCAGACTCTTAACCTGGGGGGAGGGTGAAACGGAGGAGTTATCAATAGTGAGAGAAAAACTGTTGGTTTTGGATAACGTAGATTTGGTGCCAATGAGGGGGGCTGAATGGTGGTGGTGCAGTGGTTAGCGCTGTCGCCTCACAGCAAGAAGGTTACGGGTTCCCACGGTCGAGTCCCGACTCGGCCGTGGGATCTTTCTGTGTGGAGTTTGCATGTTCTCCCCGTGCCAGTGTGGGTTCTCTCCGGGTACTCCGGCTTCCTCCCACAGTCCAAAGACATGCAAATGAGGACTAGGCTAATTGGATACTCTAAATTGACCATAGGTGTGGCTGTGAGTGTGAATGGTTGTCTGTCTCTATG
>NW_019463339.1:0-403 GCF_002814215.2 Seriola lalandi dorsalis
GTATGAAAAAGTTGTTTTTATTTCATCATCACACATAATACAGTAAATACAAACAAGTCAACAGTCTATGTATTAAACACACAGTCTGTACCTTCTGCTGCAATCAAGACAATAACAAAAGACGTCATGAAATAGCGTGGGATCATGGGAGTTGTTGTCTTCACCACCGTTACTGTAAGCTCCTCCCGGTTTGGATTCCTTCAGTGTCAGTGGTTCAGGAAATGAAACAGACCCGCTGATTCTAACCGTTAAAAACACTGAATGAAGCAGTTTGACATTCAGTCAGCGTTTGAGCGACGCTGTACGGAGGACAGAGACTCAGGGAAGAGCTGGAGCTGAGATTGATGCTAAACTTTGTTCTGATTGTTTCTCTGATAACTTATGAAGCAGACGTTCAGCAGGT
>NW_019463340.1:0-521 GCF_002814215.2 Seriola lalandi dorsalis
TGTATTCCTTTAGCATTTCAAGGATAATTGGCTGTAATAAGTATAACAAAGGGCTTTGGTTTTATAAAATGAAATAAAAAGTGAAGTGAAAGTCCAGCAGTTCACCAACAGTCTCCTAACGACTGAACAACTTACTTTCTTGACTTTCCTTCCCTCTTCTATCCCACTTTCCACACTTACATTAAAATCATAATCATTACTTAAAATCATGAAATCATAATTAGTAATGATGGACTTAGCCTTCGTGATGTCACCCACAGGTTTCTGAAGAGCAGTTTTGAAATGTCAGAGTGAGCTGCTGCTCTACCGTTGCCATCTTGGCAGGGCCTGACTCCGCCTCTAACTCCTGGCCAATGCAAAAACTGCGGTGAACGCCGGTTTGTGCAAATACACGTTCACCTACTTGTCACTCAACGCAGTAAATATAGCACTTGCTCTTTTGGTTCCTAGCACAGTGCGTGCTCCCGGCTTTGCGTTGGTTGTTGTGCCTGGACCATCATAGATGCATGAGCAAGTATTTC
>NW_019463341.1:0-480 GCF_002814215.2 Seriola lalandi dorsalis
GTGTGTGTGTGTGTGTGTGTGTGTGTGTTGTGGACTGCACCTGTACAGTGAATATCCCACACACTCCAATGATGCAGAGGATGTTGAAGACGGCTGAGCCCACAATGGTGCCGACCCCGACGTCACCTTTAGTGATGAACACTCCTGTGGAGCAGGGACACGGTAACTGAGCAACACATATTACCAACCAGCTGTTGACTGTTTTTGGCGACTGTGACATGGTTCTGTTCTAAACAAAGAACCAACTATTCCACAGTGGTATCCCTGCTCATGGTGGTGGAGTGATTATCAGTTAGCAGACTAACAAACCATGGGCTCCTGTAAGCAGCTGACTGAGGATCTGATAATGAAGCTAACTGATGCAAAAAGTCAGGTGAAAACTTTGCCTTGAGCTTGAAATCATTTCTTCTATATTTAAAATGATTAAGAATTATCAATATAACGGAGGTTCAGCCTTGTCACAGAAATTTCTGTTTTGTG
>NW_019463342.1:0-535 GCF_002814215.2 Seriola lalandi dorsalis
ACTTTCATTACATACGTTCATTAAGTTTATTTTAATCCCAGACAAATTTAAACTTGACATCCTTCATTTTGTCTTTGTAGACTGTATCAAAGTGCTCCGCCTCTGACGCTGTCAGCTGGTTTTTCCAATCTCCAGCGATTCCTGAAACACAACAAGAGGAAGCAGATCACATGTGAATAAACAACATGTGTCATTATTTTGAATGAATATTTCATAATGTAGGTAAAGTATTATTCAGTGAAACACACCTTTCCTGAGGAACTCAGACTTGGTCTGGTCCATGAATTCGGGAGGAACAGCAGAGTAGTTTGACATGTTGTTCTGCTTCATGTTCTTGAACAAACAGCGCTCTGCTATCTTCTCTATCACCTCAGAGTCCAGAGGTTTCTCCAGGAACTGAGCGAGTCTGGACACAGAGTCCTTCAGGTCCTGAACCAGAGAGAAGCACAGCAGTGATGGGACAGTGCGACTGTGTGAGGTCAGAGCTGCTCAGAAAAGGTCTCCGAGATTTGAGGAGGAAGGTTTGAGGAGTGTC
>NW_019463343.1:0-503 GCF_002814215.2 Seriola lalandi dorsalis
GTCGAGATGTAGCAAGCAGGAGTGATAAGAAAGAGCTGGGAAGCACACAATTACAGCTGCAACTGCAACCTTGTGGTACAGCGGTAGTGAGTCTAACTCCAGAACTTTGTCCGTTCAAATCACATCATGTTCAAGACTTTAAGATGCACATCTGCTTTTTGGCAAACAAAAAAAATGGATAATAGTAAATTATGGAGTAAGAAATGGTTTCAAACCCTCATTCAAACCTTTGATTGTCCTTTTAAACTCTGAATATCATGCAAGGCAGATAAAGTGTGTGACCTCGTGGCGCAACGGTAGCGCGTCTGACTCCAGATCAGAAGGTTGCGTGTTCAAATCACGTCGGGGTCAACGTTTTGAGTTTCATCGCCATCCTGTGACATACAGCTACCACTGTAAGGTACTTGTCAGAGAAAAAAACCACAATATATCCTGATGGAATGACTAAGATCCTCCTACTCATGCCAGAATCTCAAATCAAGATAACATTCATCACATCGTCC
>NW_019463344.1:0-500 GCF_002814215.2 Seriola lalandi dorsalis
ATTCATAGTCAGAGTGAAGGCTATCTTTACAGCAGACAGACAGCGCAGCATTAGATCTCCTTCAGCCACACCAAAAAGTCTCAGTTATGAGGCTGTGGATGACACAGCATAAGACTGTTGCATGCGGACAGGTTGTAGGGCTTGCAACTTTATCCTATATAATACAGTATGACAGGTCGTAGGATGTATATTAGTTTCATAGTGTAGTCCTCAGTAGTTTCTTGAAACAGTCACTGTTATGTGCCAGGCAAGGGCAGGCTGTTTTTGTTTTCTCCCTCTCTCTCTCTGTCTCTCCCTCACTTGGTCTCCCTCCAGGTGCTGATTGGTGATTGGGCTCCACCTGAGCAGACTAGGGGAGGATGGCTTATTGAGCTCCTGGCTGTCCCAGTGGCCAATCATCTGCCTCGAGTCCTCCAATAAAAGGGGAGCCTGAATGAGGAGATCTCTCTCTCATTTTGCCGGATAGTGATCAGCCTGCCAGTTGTGTTCATGTAAAAGGG
>NW_019463345.1:0-482 GCF_002814215.2 Seriola lalandi dorsalis
CAACCACACACCTGATTTATGTTTTCGTCAACATAATTATGAAACATTTTAATGACTGTATCTGCAGAAGTCGCCAAATGTTTATTGACAAACATATTTCATTTGTTTTTACGATGTTTGCTCGTTAGTACTGAAGCACCATTAACATTTGTATTTTTATTTGAGGGCAATCAAATCAGATCACTTGGTCAAGATACTGAAAATCGAATTAAAAACATGGAACAAGCGTTGCCACAAAACGTTATCCGCTGAGCGATTATGTTTCCTTCAAAATGTACATGATGTACAATGTGCAATTCAAATCAGTACAAATAAGTGATGTTTATGAGGTTGGGATGAAGAAGCAGAAGCACTAAGATAATCCAAAAGCATCATTTCTTTAAACTGTCTCCAACTGGTAAAGCCCACGTGTTTCCAGCTCCACGCTGCCTCAGGCTTTCTGTCACACAGCTCTGGTCTCCACGACCCAAAATAACCCGGTG
>NW_019463346.1:0-477 GCF_002814215.2 Seriola lalandi dorsalis
AAAAAACGTCATAGTAGGGGTGTCTTGTGGCGTAGTGGTCTAAGCAGGCGCCCCATGTGAAGAGGCTACAGTCAGCCCCGGTTCAAGTCCCGCATCAGACAGCCCTTTACTGCATGTCATTCCCCCTCTCTCTGCCTCCTTGTTTCCTGTCTCTCTCTACTATACTATCCAATAAAGGCATAAACAGCCCCCAAAAAAATACACTTTAAAAAAAAACGTCATAGTATAGTATGGCATAAAAATGTCAAAAAACGTCATAGTATAGTATGGCATAAAATGTCAAAAAAACATTATAGTGTATTAAGGCATAAAAGGTCATAAAACGTCATAGTAAGGTAAGGCATCAAATGAAACAGTAATGTGAGGCATAAAAATGCTAAAAAACGTCATAGTATAATATATGGCATAAAATGTCAAAAAATTATTATAGTATATTAAGGCATAAAAGGTCATAAAAACGTCATAGTAAGTTAAGGC
>NW_019463347.1:0-434 GCF_002814215.2 Seriola lalandi dorsalis
ACACACACACACACACACACACACACACACACACACACACACACACACACACACACACACACACACTGATTCATGAATGCACAGAATAAACTTTGTTCTTGATAGATAAATTTTTTTTATTTGCGTGTGCATGTTTTATGCATGCCTTTATTACAGCATACAACAAACATGCTGCAAGCATTCACGCACACACACACACACACACACACACACAGGCTCACTTCAACATGCATACAAGCACGTATACTCACATGGATGGTCAGTTTGTGTCCATACAACAACCATTACACAAACACACACACAGCAGAAAATTCCTCCCTCTTTCTATTCGTCCTCTGCTCCATCACATTGTCAATGACTTAATTTCGTCATCCTCTCACATGTTGGACATTTAGCTAACTCTTTTATCCAGACCAACGTATAGCAATAAGGGT
>NW_019463348.1:0-980 GCF_002814215.2 Seriola lalandi dorsalis
AGTATAGTAAGGCATAAAATGTCATAAAATCGTCATAGTATAGTAAGGCATAAAAAGTCATAAAAACGACATAGTATAATAAGGCATAAAAAGTCAAGGAATAGTGAGGCATAAAAAGTCATAAAAACGTCATAGTATAGTAAGGCATAAAAAGTCATAAAAACGTCATAGTATAGTAACGCATTAAAAGTCATAAAAACGACATAGTATGATAAGGCATAAAAAGTCATAGAATAGTGAGGCATAAAAAGTCATAAAAACGTCATAGTACAATAAGGCATAAAAAGTCATAAAAAGGTCATAGTATAGTAAGGCATAAAAAGTCATAGTATAGGGCATAAAAAGTCATAAAAACGACATAGTATAGTAAGGCATAAAAAGTCATACTATAGTAAGGCATAAAAAGTCATAAAAACGTCATAGCATAGTAAGGCATAAAAAGTCATAAAAAGGTCATACTATAATAAGGCATTAACAGTCATAGAATAGTGAGGCATAAAAAGTCATAAAAAGGTCATAGTATAATAAGGCATAAAAAGTCATAAAAACGAAATAGAATAGTGAGGCATAAAAAGTCATAAAAACGTCAAAAAAAAAAAATGCCTTACTATCATAGTATAGTAAGGCATATAATGTCATAACACCGTCATAGTATAGTAAGGCATAAAAAGTCATAAAAACGACATAGTATAATAAGGCATAAAAAGTCATAGAATAGTGAGGCATAAAAAGTCATAAAAACGTCATATTATAGTAAGGCATAAAAAGTCATAAAAACGTCATAGTATAGTAAGGCATAAAAAGTCATAAAAACGACATAGTATGATAAGGCATAAAAAGTCATAGAATAGTAAGGCATAAAAAGTCATAAAACCGTCATAGTATAGTAAGGCATAAAAAAGTCAGCATAGTAAGGCATAAAAAGTCATACTATAGTAAGGCATAAAAAGTCATAGTATAGTAAGGCATAAAAAGTCATA
>NW_019463349.1:0-473 GCF_002814215.2 Seriola lalandi dorsalis
GAATGTCAGCGTGTCTTCTGGCATCCTGTCATAAGTGCGATTTCCTGTCTTTCCTTTAAGGGTTTTTTTTTTCCTCTTTGTATACGACTCTGATCTGCTGTTGCTTCTCCCTGACCTTCTTCTTCTTTCCTCCGCTGTCAGATGAAAAGTGAAAACACAACGTTCAGACCAGAGAATATTTTTTTTTTTTACAGTCAATCCGCATCATTTATTGTCTTGAATAGGTCACTCATCATCCGAAAGTACACACAACCTGAGGGGTTAGAGGAGCATGTCTTGAATTTAGAGTCATGTCACGAGCCTCAAACACTTTTTTCCTGCACAATCCATTAAAAGCAAATAATACACACAGATGAATAAGACAACTCCACCTTAGAACATGTTTAAATCTCATCAGGATTTTGCCTTTGCTTTGGCTTTCCTCCACTGAATATTCTTCTCATCCTTCTTTGTGGATGAATAAAAAAAAAAAA
>NW_019463350.1:0-379 GCF_002814215.2 Seriola lalandi dorsalis
ATAAAGGGGTTTATGGCTCAGGAAAAAAAAAAAAAAAGGAGGAGAGAGGAGAGGACGGGGTATTGCTACATGTGATGAAGTAAAACTCCATCATGTGGATGGCTGGAGAGAGAGAGAGAGAGAGCGAGAGAGCGAGAGAGAGAGAGAGAGAGAGAGAGAGGAGGGGGATCTCAGGGGGTGGATGTATGTAAGTGTCCGTTTATGTGTGTGTAAATCTGGGATTGAGTGCATCAGCATGAACTGCACTTGTGCTCCTGAGCTTAAGTGTGTGAGTTTATGTTAATGGGTGTGTCTCGATGTTTGCACGTGGCTCTTGTTTATTCAACTTCTTTTATGCATGTGTGTTTGTGTATGTGTGTGTACGTGTGTGTGTGTGTGT
>NW_019463352.1:0-1229 GCF_002814215.2 Seriola lalandi dorsalis
CAAAAAACGTCATAGTATTGTAAGGCATAAAACGTCATAGTATAGTAAGGCATAAATTTGTCAAAAAACGTCAAAGTATAGTAAGGCACAAAACGTCATAGTATAGTAAGGCATAAAATTGTCAAAAAATGTCATAGTATAGGAAGGCATAAAATTGTCAAAAAACGTCATAGTATTGTAAGGCATAAAACGTCATAGTATAGTAAGGCATAAAATTGTCAAAAAACGTCATAATATAGTAAGACATAAATTTACCAAAAAACGTCATAGTATAGTAAGGCATAAAACATCATAGTATAGTTAGGCATAAAATTGTCAAAAAACGTCAAAGTATAGTAAGGCACAAAACGTCATAGCATAGTAAGGCATAAATTTGTCAAAAATTGTGATAGTATAGTAAGGCATAAAAATGTCATAAAATGTCATAGTATAATAAGGCATAAATTTGTCAAAAAACGTCATAGTATAGTAAGGCATCAAAATGTCATAAAATGTCATAGTATAATAAGGCATAAATTTGTCAAAAAACGTCATAGTATAATAAGGCATAAAAATGTCAAAAAATGTCATAGTATAGTAAGGCATAAAACGTCACAGTAGAGTAAGGCATCAAAATGTCAAAAAAAACGTCATAGTATAGTAAAGCATAAAACGTCATAGTATATTAAGGCATAAAAATTTAAAATAAAAATCATAGTATAGTAAGGCATCAATTGTCATAGTATAATAAGGCATGAAATCTCATAGTATAGTAAGGCATAAAAATGTAAAAAAAACATCAAAGTATAAAAAGGCATAAAAAATCATAGTACAGTAAAGCATTGAAGGTCATAAAATAGTAAGGCATAAAATTGTCAAAAAACGTCATAGTATAATAAGGCATAAAAATGTCAAAAAATGTCATAGTATAGTAAGGCATAAAATGTCATAGTATAGTAAGGCATAAAATGTCATAGTATAATAAGGTATAAAAATGTCAAAAACGACATAGTACAGTAAGGCATAAAATTGACAAAAAAACAACATGGTATAGTAAGGCATAAAAATGTAAAAAAAAAGGTCATAGTATAGTAAGGCATAAAATGTCACAGAATACCAAGGCTTAAAATCGTCAAAAAACGTCATAGTATAGTAAGGCATAAAAATATCAAAAAACATCATAGTATAGTAAAGCATAAAAATGTCAAAAAATGTCATAGTATAGTAAGGCATAAAACGTCATAGTATAG
>NW_019463353.1:0-528 GCF_002814215.2 Seriola lalandi dorsalis
GTGCTCTCAGTTTCCCCTTCCCTCCCCTCTTCCCTCCCTCCCTTTCTCCCCCAGGCCTGTCTTATAAAGTGAGAGGCCAAACACAGGCCCAGAGTGCCAGATCAGGCTCCTTCTATCGATTGACTTTATTTATGTGTTTGTTTATTTATTTAAAAGGCCCTGAACCTCTCTGTCCCTGAGGTGTACTTAGGTGCTACACACACACACACACACACACACACACACACACACACACACACACAGCCTCTCTCTTACTGGCCTTTATACACACAAAATCCTCCTGTGCTCCTATGTTTAGCCAGGGGTTTTTGCAGCGTCACTGTCGGGTAGAACGTGTGTCGTCACTGCAGTAACTAGGTGTGACATTAGTTCATATGTGCACACACGACTTGGAGTCTGGTGTTTAGTAAAATAACATAACATACGTAGAGCTGCCCATAATAGGAAAATAATCCTTAGTTAAAGGGACAGTGTTGTATAATTCAGTAGGCTGGTGCAGCCAGATGAGCCAGTTCTGTTTTTAAATTG
>NW_019463354.1:0-489 GCF_002814215.2 Seriola lalandi dorsalis
GGATTTGGTTTCTCTGAGTGTTTTTACCTGAAATCTGCTATATTTTTATTGGATCACTCAGAAAACAGTCAGCCAATCAGAAGAGAGGCTCAGAGCCTCCTCTCTTCTGATTGGCTCACAGACCTGTTGTTACTAGAGCTCCAGAGAGAAGCCTGAGAGAGGAGATGTAAAACTACACTGAGATGGTTTTTATATCTTCTGATAGATCAACACTTCAAATAAAACACAGAAGAAGAAGATATGGAGCTTTAAATAATAAGTAATAATAATAATGGCCATGGTGGTGCAGCCGGCCCCAGGTGACCCCACCTTGAGGATGAGGACGTAGCGGTGTCCGTCCGGTCCCACTCTGCTGCCGTTGATGGTGATGTGTTTGAGCCACTGGATGTGAGGCTGCGGGTCGCTGAACACCCGACACACGAACTCCACGTTGCTGCCGACGACGGCGGTTTGGTTCGCCGGCAGACCGGCCTGCAGGATCGGCCGGTG
>NW_019463355.1:0-395 GCF_002814215.2 Seriola lalandi dorsalis
TGATTAAATATCAGTAGTTTTCATACAGTATGTGTGAGCAGGAGTTAATGGATGTCTGACTGTGTAGATGTGTCTCATCATTTCAGCAGCTGCAGACACAACAACAGTGAACAGGAAACATCTCTCTGTACGTGTGAGGCAGTGGAAGTTTCCAGTTTACAAGCCCATGTTAAACATATACAGTACAGACACACACACACACACACACACACACACACATGTCTTACAAAATAACGTAATCAGTTGTTGTTGAGCAAGTCGTATTAATGAAAGTTGCTCAGTCAGCGCTGCCCTATCAGTGTTTTTGTCCCAGAAAGCTCGTAAATGGACCGACACACACACACACACACACACACACATACACACACACACACACACACACACACACACACACA
>NW_019463356.1:0-430 GCF_002814215.2 Seriola lalandi dorsalis
CATCTGACCGTCGTTTGCCAAAGCAACCACATAGTCCTCATTCTTGAAGTCCATTCTTTTGTAAAACCAAACTGAGAATCTTGTTTTCCTTTTTCGTTCTTTGGTAAATGTATGCAACACAGAAACTGGAGAATCAGCCTCTTTTAATCCAATTCGGACTAATATACGGAGAAGAAATCCTCAGAGATGATTATGATTTTGCCGTGTCATGCAGGTGATAATTATCCCTGTCAATTCAGTTTTTTACACTGCGTGTTTACGTGTGTGTGTGTGTGTGTGTGTGTGCGTGTGTGTGTCTCGAGGGCAGAGGAAGTGGGGACACAGCTGTCTAAAATCACCATTGGGACAGAGAATAACCTGGGGTCTGCCTGGCCTTCACACACACACACACGCACACACACACACACACACACACACACACACACACACA
>NW_019463357.1:0-424 GCF_002814215.2 Seriola lalandi dorsalis
ATTGATCCTTTAAAGGTTTTGTGTTTCACTCCACATGCGATCACTGCTTTCATTTGTCACATTCATCCACATCATCTTCCTCTTAGATGGCAACATTACAAAGCAACTAGAAGGTCAAAGGCCAACAGTGATAACCCTGACCCCAGAAGGAAACAAATGAGCTGAAAATAAAATATTATGTATTATATTTGTTTTTTTTTTTTTGTTTGTTTGTTTGTTGTCTTCAGACCGGACCTGATCGACTTTGACAAGCTGAAGAAATCAAACGCTCACTACAACCTGCAGAACGCCTTCAACCTGGCCGAGCAACACCTGGGCCTCACCAAGCTGCTGGACCCCGAGGGTGAGAGGACACACACGCACACGCTCATACACACATATACATCTATATTCTAAATGATTGTGTGTTTGCAGACATCAGCGT
>NW_019463358.1:0-444 GCF_002814215.2 Seriola lalandi dorsalis
GACAGACCTGAAAGCCTGTAGCAGTTTTGTTGAAGAAAGATACCACACATGTACAAAGAGTATGAGAGATGAAAATGAAATAACAGCTCTGCTGGAAAAGATAGATGTCATGGTCTCTGACAATGATCCACACTGCTACAGTGGACCGACATGTGGTGACAGTAAAGAGCAGGAAGAAGACCTGGACCACAAATCCCACGAAGAAGAAAAGACTGATGTGTTTCAGCAAAGTCAAAGAGGTGAGATTTTGATGTTGCTGTTCACAGATTGCACCTACACTGTTTCATAAGACTATCTATCTATCTATCTATCTATCTATCTATCTATCTATCTATCTATCTATCTATCTATCTATCTATCTATCTATCTATCTATCTATCTATCTATCTATCTATCTATCTATCTGTCTATCTATCTATCTATCTATCTATCTATCTATCTATC
>NW_019463359.1:0-499 GCF_002814215.2 Seriola lalandi dorsalis
TTACAAACATACAAGTATTACTCTGCAGGAAACTCCATTCTTACTGTTTGTTTGTTTGTTTGTTTGTTTGTTTGTTTCTCAGAGGAGGATGAAGTGTTGTCCATGTGACTCCAGGAACCCAAATGGTCAGCTGGCCCACACCATCCAGGAAGTGCTGTCCACATCTGCACCCGACAGATGGTGGCAGTCCAAGAAAGGTGAGAAGACAGAACTGTCAGCAGTGATCTGCAGCTGCACAGTGACTCCATGAAAATCAGTTTAAAGTGAATCAAAGTGTCTGTATGAACATCTGTGAATCATCTGTTAGTGAATGTGATGGAGATCTGTTCTGCCTGTTTGTCCTGCAGAGGTGAGTCCAGTCACTCTGGAGTTGGACCTGGGCAACATGTTCCAGCTTGACAACCTGGTGCTCAGCTTCAAGGTAGGACACAGTCTGCAGTATGTTGCATGTTGATGAACCATATTCATGATTCTGTGTATTTGAAATGATTTTTTTTTT
>NW_019463360.1:0-502 GCF_002814215.2 Seriola lalandi dorsalis
ATTTTTATGCCATATTATACCATGACGTTTTTTGACAATTTTATGCCATACTATACTATGACGTTTTATGATATTTTTATGCCATACTATACTATGACGTTTTATGATATTTTTATGCCATATTATACCATGACGTTTTTTGACAATTTTATGCCATACTATACTATGACATTTTTTGACAATTTTATGCCATACTATACTATGACGTTTTTTGACAAATTTATGCCATACTATATTATGACGTTTTTTTTTATTTTTATGCCATACTATACTATGACGTTTTATGAAAATTTTATGCCATACTATACTATGACGTTTTATGACTTTTATGCCTTCCTATATTAAGACTTTTTTTGCTGATTTTTTACCTCAGTAAACTAAGATAGCTTTTGATGAATTCATGCCTTCCTATACTATGTTGTTTTTTTGTTTTTTTTTTACAATTTTATGCCTTACTATACTATGATGTTTTTAGAAAAGTTTATGCTTTACTATGCTATGA
>NW_019463361.1:0-379 GCF_002814215.2 Seriola lalandi dorsalis
TCACAGCGAGGATGTAAAAGTCTGCTGCTGAAGAAGCTACTCAGAGACCCTACAGTGTCATGCAGAGGGTGAGTGGTATTGTTCATGATGGATGTCAGCTTAGGTAACATCCTCTTGTCACCTACTTCCCCAACACTAGGCCGGTAAGCAAACTGCAGGGGGTCCAGCTGTGTGCTCACCAGTGGCCTCAGGTGACTCAGGATGATCCTCTCCAAAGTCTTCATCAGGTGAGAGGTCAAGACAACAGGCCTGAAATGGTTAGGCTCCTTGGGGCGCTGGGTTTTAGGTACCGGGACCACACAGGAGGTCTTCCACAGGGCCGGTACTTTCTCCAGGCTCAGGCTCAGATTAAACAAGTGCATGAGCACACCACAGAGCT
>NW_019463362.1:0-436 GCF_002814215.2 Seriola lalandi dorsalis
ATGCATCCTCTCAGTCACCCTACCATGTACACAGGGGTTTGCAAAGTCAGATACTGTGGACTCCCACTGAGACAAAATTAAAACAGTTTTTGCCATGTCAGTGAGTTAGCTATGGGGCATTGTTTTTTTTAACCTATATTAAAAAAATTGACAGATTAACACCATTAAATGATTAGCCATTTAATTATTAATAGAATTAGCCTTTAGCAGTTCTGGTTTGTACCCATGGATGCACAGACAACTGTCACTGGGTTCCCCTCATACTGAAGAAAACTTCACAAGTTATAGTTATAAGAAATGTTTGAAAAAAATTTGATCTACACTTTCTGTTTATTTCATGTGTATTTTCAAGTCTGTCCTATCACATTCACATCCACATCATGACTCTGGTTTTTCTGAATAATGATTTACATATAATTGTGTCCCTTTTTATGTG
>NW_019463363.1:0-524 GCF_002814215.2 Seriola lalandi dorsalis
TTTTTTTTTTGGGCAGTTTTATATCCTCTCACATTCACATGCACACACGAGGCGCCTCTATCAGAGCACTTTTCCCCATCAGGCCAGATCAGTAATGCCCAGCAAATGGATTTAATGGATAGATGGATACAAAAGACAGAAAATATGAAAAGAGGAGGCTAAATAGGAAAATAGGAGAGGAAAAAGTGAGAACTATGTAAACATGAAGGAGGGCTGGAGGTGTCCTTCTGACGGAGATTTCGACTTCAATATGTAAATATGTGCTATCATAGATAGATAGATAGATAGATAGATAGATAGATAGATAGATAGATAGATAGATAGAGCAAGTATCCGTGGATAATGAGAGAAGAGAGGAAGCCACTTTAGACTATTGACATTTACTTTGTGTTTCACCTCGTAAGTGAAGTGTGCAAAAGTAGCATCAGGGAGAGGTAGAAATAGGGTGAACAAGTGTACACACCCACATGCAATCACACACATACACATACACACACTCTCTGAAGTGCTTCCCCCTATCCAGC
>NW_019463364.1:0-481 GCF_002814215.2 Seriola lalandi dorsalis
CTTAAATTAAATATAAATCTATGTAAAATGACTGTAATTAAAAATGTAGCTTGTTATTATAAAGGTTAATGTCCATACGAACAATTTAAAGCTCTTCTCTGTAATTTCAGGGTGAATCTTATTAGTTTTACATTTATGTGACTTCTACATTCAAACTTTGTAATTCTGGATGAAATGTAACAAACTTTTTTTCATTACATCAAACATTCAAACTTCAAACAAAAAAGTTTGAAGTACTGGAATGTATCCCAGCATGCACTGAGAGGAAAGCAGGAAAATGGTTTATCACAAGTCAACTCAGACTGTTGCACCGTCCTCACTGAGCTATGAAGGATTATTTTACATCTCTACTATAATTTATACTTGTTACTAAATAAGATTTATCCACCTCTTTATGATGCAACTTGTCTTGTGACAGTGAAGTTCACCTGCACCTTCATTCACAACTGGATTCTAGTTTTAATTTGTCAGTTACAGTTGA
>NW_019463365.1:0-492 GCF_002814215.2 Seriola lalandi dorsalis
GAAGCGAAAGGTGGGGCTCCTTTACCGTACCCCCGAACACCTGGAGTGACCACAAACGTTCCGCCCGACTGCTTTTCAAAATAAAATGACCCCTTTCATATAGTTCTCTACTTTTGAATAAAATAAATGAAAATAAATACATATATTAATGAAAGTGTCCCATTCATACATAGGCTTTATACACAAAATAATATTAATGTGGCCATTCCCTCTCAGGGGTGCCACATAAGGCTTGGCTCTACTTTCACAGGATGACAGTTTAATAGTCCAGTGTCTCCAAAAATAACTTCAAATAACTCAAGTCCATCCACTCTGCATACCCATTTTAGTTGCTATTTTTCCTCCAAGTAGATTAGTGGTAAATGAGCCTTTCATCACATATATCCAGAACGTGTATTTCTGTCCGTGTCTCACACACCTGGCCAGAAATTTGCCTTTACAAACAAGCTTTCCACCAGCACTTGTGAAAACTGCTTTAGAGTTTTCAAACAG
>NW_019463366.1:0-488 GCF_002814215.2 Seriola lalandi dorsalis
AGCTGCCAGTTATATTACTTAGTTTTACAGTTTGCTTTCAGAGGACTCGGTGCTGCCCCTCAGCACAAGTTTGGCCAAAAAGGGGCTTTTAAAAGAGGCCGGTATTTCCTTTTTGAGTCATCGGCAGTATGAGATAAATAAGAGCTTTTTTTGAACTGTGAATCATGCAAAGCTGCTGGTCGCCTTTAATTTTCCTTCAGTATCAAATAATCCAGTGCAAACAGGAACAGCTGATAGCTAATTCAGCATACTTTTAATTGTGCTGAAATGTGAAGAAAACCATGCAAAAAAAAAAAAAGGAGGGGGGGAATAAAGTTGCAGCCCACAGCTCTCTAAATGACTCAAGGGCAACATTATACTTCCTGTTTACATCCTAAAAAGAATTATTGGAACAAAAACAAACACAAGTAAGAAGTGTGTTTCTCAATTGTGTCTGAAAACCCGTGAGCTAAACGTCTAATCAGTCATTCACAACAATAATCACCTAT
>NW_019463367.1:0-503 GCF_002814215.2 Seriola lalandi dorsalis
ACTGGCCTCTTAACGGCTGGGAGCAGAGAGGCAGGACACATATGCAAACACACAGAGTCAGTGAACTGTAGCTGTCCTCAACACATCATGATGTTTCCCATCAGTACTGAGAGAGGTGACTATTTACATGAAATATGAAGGCACTGGACCTGAAGGCCAAGGGATTAAAAGATGTGATTGGCCCAGTCCAGTCTCAAATAAGACAAAACTAATGGGTTGGCCCACAAGCAAAGCGCCCGGTCTGCCAGAAGACCAGTCCAGCACTGATTTTCAGTATCTTACCAAGTTTGTTTTCTGTTCTTTCAGACAATAGGGAATGTGCAATGAGTTACGTGAAAGGCCCCAGATGCACCAAATGTTTCTTATTAAAAGCAGGTGTTTTCTTGTTTCCATTAAAATTGATTAAAATCAAATGTAATAGAAAAATCATATTCTGCACTTTGTATAACCCGTTGTGAACTTTGTGTGACCTGGCTTTGTGTGTCCATGAATGTGAATCTGTT
>NW_019463368.1:0-458 GCF_002814215.2 Seriola lalandi dorsalis
GGGTCACAGAGGCTACATCCATCTTTATTTACAGTCTATGTTCAAGGCAAACACCCATCCACCCTGAGCCTGGTTCTGATCAAGTGCCCTGACATAACTTCTGTTAGGGTTTGGTGCAATATAAATAAAACTGACTTCATCTTAAATTGTGCTAAATAGTTAATGTGAGTCAGCACCGACCAGTCCTCGAACCTAAACATCCATATAAGTTGCAAGTGTCTGCTGAAATAGCGCTCCTATGGTGGCATGCATATACCGGACATTGGTTGTCATGATTACCATAATAAATAATAATAATGAAGAGCAGCGTACAGATTATCACCATGGTTACTATAATAATGGTCATGGCTTGGTTAGGTTTAGGAAAAGATCGTGATTTAAGTTAAAATAAGTACTTCCTCAACATTAGACAATCTTTGTTGTCATGGTTACAATAAAAACGTTGGTCATATATAATA
>NW_019463370.1:0-433 GCF_002814215.2 Seriola lalandi dorsalis
TTTCTGACATTTTACAGAATAAAAATAAAATGTGATCCATTAATTAATAAGATAATTGGTCAGATGATGCTAAACGTTATTTGAAGCCAGGTTTGAACAATTAATGGAAATATTATGGAAATCACAACGTGACCAGGTGAAATATCCAAATCACAGGAGCTGCGTTTTTTAGATGAAGGTAAAATGTGTCACAACAACAACAACAACAACAGACCATCACTGAAGCGTCATGGAGCTGCAGATTCTCCGGTCTCTAGATATTTTCCACAGGGGAACATGTTTGTTTGGTACCAGATCCAACAACAATCACATCATCATCATCATTTTACTTCCTTCACGCCGGCGACGGTCAGAGCGGCAGCCATTTTGTTTTCAGGTTGTCTGTATGTCCGTCTCCTCGTGGACACGATATCTCAGTAACTCCTTCACGGAA
>NW_019463371.1:0-481 GCF_002814215.2 Seriola lalandi dorsalis
TGGAAATCATAGTAAAAGAACACAGCAGAACCTGTGCCTGGTTAGCTAAGGTAGGCTAACGCTCATGTATACTACAACAACATTTTCAGGGTAGACCAGTAAATTTTAGTAGAGTATTATAGTTCAATATTATAAATGAAAATATAATTAAAATGCTACTTCATTCCAATGTGACTGTGTTTCGATGCTTATTAAAGAAAAACTGTGAGGCTTTGAGGATGAGGATCAAGAAACAACAGCTAACGTTAGCCTAAACTTCCTCAACCTCCAGGGCTGAAAAATAAAGCCAACAGTGAAGAACCAGAAGCTGCAGTTCCTCTAACGACCACTAGAGTCTGGCTCCAACAGTGAGTCAGTCCCCATAGACTCCCATGTTAAAATGTCCAACTTTACAGCAGAAATAAACATGTTTACAGCCTGGTACAAAAACTGTTCTGGTCTCTAGAGCTAATTTCCTCCTTCATGACACCTGTTTATATAA
>NW_019463372.1:0-531 GCF_002814215.2 Seriola lalandi dorsalis
CCTTACTATACTATGTCGTTTTTTTCAGTTTTTATAACTCACTATACTATGATGTTTTTATGACTTTTCATACCTTACTATAGCGTGTCATTTTTTCCACTTTTTATGCCTTACTATACTATGTCGTTTTTTTTACTTTTTATGCCTTACTATACTATGTCGTTTTTTCACTTTTTATGCCTTACTATACTATTTCGTTTTTTTCACTCTTGAGGCCTTACTATACTATGTCGTTTTTTTTCATTTTTGAGGCCTTACTATACTATGTCTTTTTTTACACTTCTTATGCCTTACTATACTATGTCGTTTTTTTCACTTTTAATTCCTCACTATACTATGTCGTTTTTTTCACTATTAATGCCTTACTATACTATGTTGATTTTTATGCCTTACTATACTATTTCGTTTTTTTCAATTCAAATTCCTTACTATACTATGTCTTTTTTATGACTTTTCATGCCTTACTATACTATGTCGTTTTTTTGATTTTTATGCCCTATTATACTGTCATTTTTTTCACTTTTTATGCCT
>NW_019463373.1:0-420 GCF_002814215.2 Seriola lalandi dorsalis
GTGATATTGAGGTCTGATGTGATAAAAAGCATCAATTTTATATAACTTTTTTATAACTGAGCAGCTGCTGCTCTCTCTTGGCTTCAAACGAACATTTACTCCCTAAATCTGACATTTTAGTTCCTAATTTTACCTCCATATAAGATTGTTTTAAAAATGTAAATGGGTGGTGTTAACAAAATTCACATTCTTTTTCCCTCTCCCTTCATCTATCATCTCTCTCTCTAAAACACACAGGAACACAAAGGGGAATCCATTATTCAGCGTAGCAGCAAGCGAAGGCAGGCTGCTGCAGATATGACAGCTTAGTTGAATATGCAGGAAAACCACAGAGATTCTCCATCAGCATGAATACAAATGGGGGGGGGGGGGCGACGGCGACCATGAAAGACAGAGGATCAGAGAGGCAGCAGAGGACGA
>NW_019463374.1:0-509 GCF_002814215.2 Seriola lalandi dorsalis
CTGGTGCTCAGGTTGCTCCTCTGTGGTGCAGTCTGGTAAGTAGGTTGATAACACAGTGCTTTTTTAGCCACATATAAAATCTTGTCTGGTGCAGCTTTTATGTGAGCTAATGTTGGAGCTAATGTCTGCATTAGTCACTGTACAGTGTTCGCCTGAGAGAATCCATCTTCCCTCAGTAAAGCTTTGACTTTTCATTATAGAGAGCTCAGAAATTAACACAGCCATGGATGAAAATTGACCTCCACTTTCTAGTTATAAAAAAAATTGAGGATGATTTAAAACATCTGGCTTTTTTTAAAAATGGTTTTTGGTCTGTGGTTTTTCTGGGAGCCGAGCTGCTGTTGTTTGAACCACAGTGATGAACAGACTGGCGTGAGGTCATCGAGGCTATCTGGGTATTCTCTTTCAACACACAGTACAGGTCTCCCTCTAATGGCTCCTCGTGTCCTCTCTGTTTGCCTTATCACCTTGATCTATGCCTGTGTGTGTGTGTGTGTGTGTGTGTGTGT
>NW_019463375.1:0-359 GCF_002814215.2 Seriola lalandi dorsalis
TGATGAAAAGCAGTTTACCTTTTGACCCAGTGGACCAGCTGGCCCTGTTAGCCCGATTTTTCCCTGACAAAAAAAGACGGAAATTCTCAGTTGATAGTGAAGATGTTTAGCTAAGACATGACTGTCGACTACATCGATCTAACATGAGCACTTACAGCTTCTCCTTTGTCACCTCTCTCTCCCCTCTCCCCCTGAGACGCACACACAGACATGATATTAGCACAGTCACGTTGCATCCAGGAGAATTTGTTGGCACTCAGCTCTTTACTTCACCTTATCTCCTGGTATTCCAGCCTTCCCCAGTTTCCCAGGAGGCCCTGTGGCACCCACAAGTCCTTGCTCCCCTTGTTCCCCTTTTG
>NW_019463376.1:0-769 GCF_002814215.2 Seriola lalandi dorsalis
AAAACGTCATATAATAGTAAGGCATTAAAAGTCATAAAAACGTCGTAGTATAGTAAGGCATTGAAAGTCATAAAAAAATCATAGTATAGTAAGTCATGAAAAAATTTTAAAAAACGTCATAGTATAGTAAGTCATGAAAACGTCAAAAAAAAACGTAGTATAGTAAGTCATGAAAATGTCAAAAAACGTCATAGTATAGTAAGACATGAAAACGTCAAAAAAAGTTATACTATAGTAAAACATGAAAAAATTTTAAAAAACGTCATAGTATAGTAAAACATGAAAAAAGCAAAAAAAGCGTCATAGTATAGGAAGTCATGAAAAAAGTAAAAAAAAACGTCATAGTATAGTAAATCATTAAAAAAATTAAAAAAACATCATAGTATAGTAAGACATGAAAAAAGTTTAAAAAAAGTTATAGTATAGTAAAACATGAAAAAAGTAAAAAAAACGTCATAGTATAGTAAGACATGAAAACGTCAAAAAAAGTTCATAGTATAATAAGTCATGAAGACGTCACAAAAAGTCATAGTATAGTAAGACATGAAAAAAGTAAAAAAAAAGTCATAGTATAGTAAGACATGAAAACGTAAAAAAAAAACGTTGTAGTATAATAAGTCATGAAAATGTCAAAAAACGTCATAGTATAGTAAGACTTGAAAAAATAAAAAAAAGTTCATAGTATAATAAGTCATAAAGACGTCACAAAAAGTCATAGTATAGCAAGACTTGAAAAAATAAAAAAAAACGTCATAGTATAGTAAGTCAT
>NW_019463377.1:0-446 GCF_002814215.2 Seriola lalandi dorsalis
AAAATATCCAACTTTACAGCAGAAATAAACATGTTTACAGCCTGGTACAAAAACTGTTTTGGTCTCTAGAGCTCCTCCTTCATGACACCTGTTTACATAACTTAACTGTTTATATTTTATTAAGGACTAAAGTTCTGGAGAATGAAGGCGTGGCCACCACTCAGCTCCACACATGCCCCACCTCTTTGCCTATTTTTGGATTAGCTCTGAGGTAAGGGTGGAGTCAGACACTTCCAAGATGGCGAAGGTGAAGCAGCTCACTCTGAGCTTCAACAGCGCGCTTCAGAAACCTGCGGGTGACATCACAGAGGCTACGTCCATCTTTATTTACACTTGGCTATTGTGGCCAAATTAACCTGACTGGGGCAAAAGATAAAAATAATAGTATAACAGACGTGACCATAAACAATCATCAGGTCTGAAAGATACCTTTACCAAACCAGAAA
>NW_019463378.1:0-433 GCF_002814215.2 Seriola lalandi dorsalis
GTAGCTGTCAGATCAATGTAGGGGAGTAAAAAGTATTCGCTCTTAAATGTAGTGTAGAAGTATAAAGTAGCATGAAATGCAAATAATTAAGTAGAATACAAATTATACTAAAAGTACAGGACTTGAGGAATGTAATTGGTTACAGCCCAATACTGTTTTGTCTATCAGAAATCTTTCCTCTGACGCCATCCTCTGGCAAAATATTTTTTATCTTGAGCTCACAAAATCAAGTTATTCTCTTACAAAGTATCTTGTGTGCCTCTTTTCTTGCGCAAGTGTAGCTATCGCACCTCTAAAGCTACATGTGGGGTTAGTAAATTGTCTTCCCACAACACAAACAAACATCGTGGATCTTAAAAGACTCTGTACAGCCTTGTCTGTGACTTTAGCTCACCTGAGCGCGTTGACAGGCGGATTTTGGAGAGTAATCAAC
>NW_019463379.1:0-440 GCF_002814215.2 Seriola lalandi dorsalis
AAAAAAGCTTAACGCAAAACATGGACTAGACTATACTGACTGGTAAAGGCCTTAACCTCTAAACCCCATTGAAGCACATAGCAAGTGTCTGCACTAGAGGATGAAGCTTTAAGATCTGCCTGGGTGTGTCAACAGTTCCATATGTGCCAGCCTATTGACGATGAGCGAGAGCTCTTTGGTCTTAAATGTGCGACCTTCCTGTTAAATCTGCTCACCCCCCTACTCTGTTGTTGGGATGGGGGTGACCATGGAATCCCACTTACATTTGCACAAAGATTTACTTTAAGCTTTTATTCAGAGATACAGCACAAGACAGCATGCTGTAAGGAGTTGTTTCATTCTTACATAAATGACAATTGCATAACAAAAGAGCTAGCACTGACAGCCAAAAAGAGGTTAAATGTACAGTCCCCTGGTACTTTTTCATACAGCAGGTGTCA
>NW_019463380.1:0-476 GCF_002814215.2 Seriola lalandi dorsalis
ATCACACGCAGTAGTTGATGACAAAATCAGGGGGTCACTCTGATCCTGAGACAGTGCAATGTGCAGTTTTACTTTTTCACATTAAAGCTGTATATAATCTAAAGGTAGATGTCCATGTGTTGTTTGATTATAAAGCAGGTCTAGGTTCTATATTAATACTGTGAAAGTATCAAAGTGCTCAGTCCACAGAGAAATGCACACAGCCTGTATTGAGTGTCAAATAATCTTCCTGTGAGCTGTGTTTGTATTTTAGATGTGAAAATATCAGCAGACAGAATCCCACACAGCAACTGCTGCATCGTGTAAAACTAACTCAAACAACTGTTGGTCTCATCCCATTGGTTGTAAAGAGAGAAAGTTCAGTAGAGATAGATAGATAGATAGATAGATAGATAGATAGATAGATAGATAGATAGATAGATAGATAGATAGATAGATAGATAGATAGATACTTTATTTATCACCTAGGGGAAATT
>NW_019463381.1:0-820 GCF_002814215.2 Seriola lalandi dorsalis
AGAAAACCACTTCCAGTTCATCTTCCTCTTGTGAGAGGACAAACCAGCCATTTAGACATTTATTTTGTGTGTTATTCTCTGTCCTCAGTGTTCACAGGTTCAGTTTCCTGCCTCTTACTTCATTTCTACTGTTGTTGATAGATGATAGTAATAACAGTTTTAAGAACAGAATTTATAAATATTACACTGGAATTAAGTTGTGGATCAACTCTAGTACAGTCACCCCCTTCACAGGTGACAGTATTTACCTGTTTAACATCAAAACGTTGTTCAGTATCAAACAGCTTGAACTGACTGACCAGAAGTGCAACCTGGAGCAAAACCAGACTCTTCATAGATGTGATGCTGTTTCCTCATAGGTGTATGTATTAGCCTTACACACTGTTTAGTGTGAACTGAGAATTGACAGTTAAGATTTTGAAGCAGTTGTCAGTGTAGTACAGCTCATGTACATTAGTTTCATTCATAACTTATTATTGTCATTGAAAAGGTTTTTAATAAATAAACCTACTGTGATTAACTTGTACCGGGTATGTTTTTCCAAATCGACCAGATGTCTCATGATGAATCTAACAGGTCACTTTGGTGAATTAGTGTTTTCATTGTTATTAAAATTAGTAAGTACATAAGACACATTAGAAAAGCACAAACTCTAGTATCTATCTCTAGATCCTTTATTGTCAGTGTTCAAGGACAGCAAAATTTAAACATTTCTATTATTTTTGTTGTTGGTTAAAGTCAACATAAAAATAGTCTCTTCATCAATTAAAAATTCAGGAAAAACTTCCATCAACGTATTGTGTGATCACAATACTGTGTG
>NW_019463382.1:0-467 GCF_002814215.2 Seriola lalandi dorsalis
ACAGATGATTTCTGGTTGGTTTTTTTTTTTGTTTGTTTTTTTTAAATATGACAAACCTTTGTTGCCTCTAGCTTTTAAAAAGTCACTATGGCTGATCTCATAGCAGAGCTGCTGTCATTAAGCTGTGTTTGTGTTCATTTTGTCTGATAATGTCATCATCGTTTAAATGTGTTAATGAAACCATCAGGTTTGTTCATTTGGCTGCATTGAGACACAGTTTAGGTGATTCACAAAGAGCTTTTCTCCTTCTCCATCCATCCATCCATCCATATGCGCTCAGGGTCACATGGTGGCTGGAGGCAGCTGACATTGGGCGAGAGGCAGGGTACATCCTGGGCCAATCACAGGCCTACTGTTCTCCTGCTCTCTCCCTTTCATTAAATACATACAGGAAAAACACGTTCTGCTGCGTCAGAAACAAATAAAATGCATCAACAACTAACAATTCAGTTGCCAATAATGACCGT
>NW_019463383.1:0-440 GCF_002814215.2 Seriola lalandi dorsalis
TGATTAAAACTGGCATTTAGATGTGTTCAGGCAGGAATTCTTATCAAACATATAAAGTTTAGGGCAGTTTTGATGATACTAATAGAGCAACTTCCTCTAAAAAGGTGGATCATCGAAGTTCGCAATGGGCAGGTTCTCCAAAGGAAAACTCAAAAGCTTTACAATTTAGCATTATGAGAGCATTAATATTAGACTGACCAAATATGATGTTGTTCCTATCAATTCTCTAGGAGGAGTTCATTACGTATTTAGTATGACACCTGGAAATGGGGAAAAATGCACCAAAATTGTACACTGAATTCAAAATGGCTTCCGGTTGGGTTTAGGATATGGTTCCATGGGGCTTTTTTGTAGATCTCGATGTGTAACATATGCCTAACAATATTCATACATCTAGGTGAAACAAGTTTTTTTTCATGGCGAATCATCAAAACTTGCCA
>NW_019463384.1:0-575 GCF_002814215.2 Seriola lalandi dorsalis
TGAAAAAATGTCATAGTAAAGTAAGTCATAAAAATGACATATTTTATTAAAGAATAAAAACATGAAAAAACATCATAGTATAGTAAGGCATAAAATGTCATAGTACATTAAGGCATAAAATGTCATAGTATAGTAAGGCATAAAATGACATAGTACATTAAGGCATAAAATGTCATACTACATTAAGGCATAAAATGTCATAGTTTAGTAAGGCATAAAAACATGAAAAAATGTAATAGTATAATAAGCCATAAAAACATGAAAAAATGTCATAGTACATTAAGGCAAAAAATGTCATAGTATAGTAAGCCATAAAAACATGAAAAAATGTCATAGTATAGTAAGGCATAAAATGTCATAGTACATTAAGGCATAAAATGTCATAGTACATTAAGGCATAAAATGTCATACTATAGTAAGGTATAAAAACATGAAAAAATGTCATAGTAAAGTAAGTCATAAAAATGACATATTTTAATAAAGAATAAAAACATGAAAAAAGATCATAGTATAGTAAGCCACAAAAACATGAAAAAATGTCATAGTATAGTAAGCCATAAAATGTCGTAGTACAT
>NW_019463385.1:0-421 GCF_002814215.2 Seriola lalandi dorsalis
ACCATCCTAGCCAGAGAGAACACCCGTGTCTGGAAGTGCTCGAAGAAGATTTCTACCGGGACAACTTTCACGGGCTGATGAAGCTACTCTGCAGCCCTCGGTTCATTCCTGCTATTCAACGTTTGCTCGCCCTTCGCAACATCCGAGCTCAAGACGACAAGGTTAGATGCGTGGCAGAGACTCTTTTACACGAGTTGAAAGCGGAGAAGTGGATCAGCAATGCCATCCATGAAATGTACGACAATCTGGTCGGAGATGATGTGGTGAAAATTGGACAACTTCGATCGGTAACCGACTACTGGAAAGGTCATTAGCTTGATGATGAATTGCCATGATTGAATTGAGGAGATTACACAATGTTATTCATACCTACTTTGGTAACTCGATTTTATACCTAGCTTTAAAAAGTGATAAAAAAAAA
>NW_019463386.1:0-454 GCF_002814215.2 Seriola lalandi dorsalis
GACGTCAGTGCATTTTAACATGGGAGTCTATGGGGATTGACTCACTGTTGGAGTCAGACTCTAGTGGTCATTCGAGGAACTGCAGTTTTTGGCTTTTCATTTTTCAGCCTCTGAAGTTGCTGCTTGGATTTATACAGCAACACACACACACATCTGTAGTGAGCTAATACTGGTTTACATATTGACCAATGATTGATTAGTTTATCTTGGAAGGAGGGTGTGTGTGTGTGTGTGTGTGTTACCTTCTAAACACTGCATTTGACTTCCAGACGCCGTCTTCATTTGTGACTTGCATGTATGTCCCAAACAGCAAACAGTGCACAGTCCCTGCTATTCCAAAGTAGTCGGTCTGAGAACACACAAGACACAGTAAGACCTCCTAAATAACATTTCCTCAAAGTGCATTAACATATTTTCTGTCTACATTAGTCCGTTTTTTTAACCAACGTCTGAA
>NW_019463387.1:0-435 GCF_002814215.2 Seriola lalandi dorsalis
ATAAATTAACTTTAATTAATTAATTAACTTTATCTCCAGCTGATGTCATCAGGCTGAAGCTCCTCCCACTTTCAGTTTGAGCATAACACATAAATTTGAAGAAAAAAACAGTTTGAACTGGTTCAGAAATGATTTATGTTGAAGAAACTGATCTGATCAATCTTCCAGAACCAGAACCAGAACCAGAACCAGAACTAGAACCAGAACCAGAACCAGAACCAGGAACAGGACCAGAACCAGGAACAGGTCCAGGACCAGAACCAGAACCAGAACCAGAACCAGGACTAGAACCAGAACCAGAACCAGAACCAGGACCAGGACTGGAACCAGAACCAGAACTAGGACTAGAACCAAAACTACAACCAGGACTAGAACCAGGACTAGAACCAGAACCAGAATCAGAACCAGAACCAGAACCAGAACCAGAACCAGAAC
>NW_019463388.1:0-519 GCF_002814215.2 Seriola lalandi dorsalis
AATCTAATAGAAAAAGAAGAAAAATCTAATAGTACAATAAAATAAAGTCAAATTAAAGGACAATGAAAATAGACAATAGAAAGACAGTAGATGATAAAATATGTAAATGAAAATAAAAACAGAAAGCAGTAAGAACAGTAAAAGATGAGGGAATTAATTAAAAGCCAAGTTAAATAAATAGGTTTTCAGCTGTCATTTATAAATGTTCACAGAGCATCTCTTATAGCTCTCGTCAGGGTTTTTCATAGTTTTGTCACCCCCCCCCCCAATAGTTTTGAGGGGTGACATGCAGCAAACGGCCACAGGTCAGATTTGAACCAAGGCCACTGCAGTTAGGACTAAGCCTTCATGTTACTTGCTCTACCAGGTGAACCACCATGTAATCTATTAATAAACTTCATAGTTTCACACCCGGATACAAGGGGCAGTTTCCCTGAAATCAGTTCTTCTTCGCTGCTCTAAAACAGCAGCCTACACAGGAAGTTGCTCTGCACAGCTACTGGCACTACAGTGAAATCA
>NW_019463389.1:0-458 GCF_002814215.2 Seriola lalandi dorsalis
CAGAAGCAGAGCAGCGAGGATGGAAAGTTAGGATTTGTCCAGTGGAAGTAGGATGTAGAGGATTTGTAGCAAGATCTGTTGTCTCTTTGGTGAGGGAGTTAGGAGCAAGTGGACAGAGTGTGAGAAAAATTGTAAAGGACATGTCAGATGAGGCAGCAAGATCCAGTCAGTGGATTTGGATGAGAAGAAGTAATGGTAGCTGGGGGCCAAGCAGGGGGAGCACTTACGATAGACAGACTCTTAGGAGAAGCAAGGAAGAAATCCAGGAAGAGGAAGTGTTTTTAATTGGGGGGTGTGGCCTGTGTGAGCCTCTTTGAGACCATGTGGTTAGTCCAGGTGAGGTGGCCTGTATTGTTTGCTTGTATTGAATTGGTTTGTAGTGTGTCTGTGGCTGTTTAGGTGAGTTTGTTTGTTTTAGGTGACTTGCATGGTGTGGTGTTGGAGAGTGGGGGGGTGGG
>NW_019463390.1:0-522 GCF_002814215.2 Seriola lalandi dorsalis
ATATTCAACTAAAGTATAAAAATAAAAATAACTGACACTATACAACAGTGATTCATCAGCGAGGGGTCAAAGGTCAGACCTGAGGAGTGAAGATGATAAAGACGTTAGGAAAGAAGAAGAGAAAACATGTTTCTGATACACAGCATGATTCATTTTTCAAGCTTTAACCAAAAACCTTTGGTGCTTGCACCATAGTGGACATGGACTCCCCCACACCTCCTGACCCCTGACCCCTGACCCCTGGATCTGTGCTCTGAGCAGAACCAGACACTGAGATCCACCGACACCTGAAAAAAAATCCACCTTGACCTGAGTGAAATTAGCCTTTGACCCGGCGCTACATGTTCGACCCTTGATTCATGTTGAATCCAGTCCAATTGAGAGCAGAGCAGCCGGAGGAGCGTCGTGCCGCCACTAGAGGCTGCTGTTGCACTGTGCAGCATCATCAGCATCAGCAGCAGCAGCGAGTGGCCGGCGCCGTCGCAGGCGTGGGAGGTCCCTGTCAGCGCTCATCCTCATCTC
>NW_019463391.1:0-466 GCF_002814215.2 Seriola lalandi dorsalis
GAGGAGCGAGGAGACCTGATCCACTTCTACAACAACGTTTACATCAAACAGATGAGACTGTTTGCTCTGAGATACTCCCCCAGCTCCCCCTCTGCAGGGGTGAGTCAGCCTCACCTCCTCACTCTGCTCCACACATGCAGCTGCTGTGTGGCTCAAAGGTTCACTGTGTGTGTGTGTGTGTGTGTGTGCGTGTGTGTGTGTGTGTGTGTGTGTGTCCAGGTGGAGTCCCCCTCCCTCTGTCCGTATCCCACCCTGAGAATCGGCTCTCCTCGTCGGATGCTTCTGTCCAGCAAACACTCCATCTACATCTCACCTCACAAGACAGGCTCCGCCCCCTCGCCAACAACCCCCCGAGACAAGATCTACTACTACATCTGCAGCAGCCCCCCAAATGTGAGACCCACACCAGACACACACACACACACACACACACACACACACACACACACACACACACACACACACA
>NW_019463392.1:0-488 GCF_002814215.2 Seriola lalandi dorsalis
GGGGCATGGCTGAGGGCGGTGACTGCTTTGTTGTGACATCACAAAGCTCCAGAAGTCCTGACGGCTGGTTTTAAGGCTCAGTTTCTGAATACAGGCTGTGTGCATTTCTCTGTGGACTGAGGCTTTGATACTTTCACAGTATTAATATAGAAGCTAGACCTGATCTATAATCAAACAACACATGGACATCTGCCTTTATACTATACGGGACCTTATATAACACATTCATTAAAGGTTTCAATCAGAGCTCCAGTTATAAACACCATTAAACCTAAAAAGTAATTAAAATGGGTTTTAATCCATCAAGTCTGCAGTTATACATATTAATGAGTCTGATAAATTTTGGTCAAATGGTCCAAATCAGTTGATGGGATTGGCAACCAGGCAAACTAGATGTTATTCTTATTAATGCTTATAACAGATTAATTGAGTTTTAGTACATCATTTAAACTTTAGCCACTATAACCCCTATAAACCCCTATAAACCC
>NW_019463393.1:0-402 GCF_002814215.2 Seriola lalandi dorsalis
AATCAATCAATCAATCAATCAATCAATCAATCAATCAATCAATCAATCAATCAATCCATCAGTCTTTACAGATTCAGATATAGTACATTTTTAATACTCTAAAGTATCAGATGGAGCCTGGAGACATTATAAAGCTCAGTTGCTCAGAAGCAGGTTCACGTTTTTAATTCTCCTGTCCTCTGGTCACCTGGCCCTGGACCCTGGTCACCTGGACCTGGACCCTGGTCACCTGGACCTGGACCCTGGTCACCTGGACCTGGAACTCGGTCCTCAGTTTACCTGCTTCAGTAAAACAGCCTCCTCTTCTCTGAACTGTCATAGTTTTCATGTCAGTTTTTTGTTGCTCAACACTTCCTCCATCTCTTTCACATTAAAATCCTTCAGCACTCCACTGAGCAAAAT
>NW_019463394.1:0-505 GCF_002814215.2 Seriola lalandi dorsalis
AGTCAGGTTCCAGTTCAATTAGTTTAATGTCTGTTACCTGGACTCTGAGTCTGCAATTAAGTTTGGATTGACTGATTGATTGATTGATTGATTGATTGATTGATTGATTGATTGATTGATTGATTGACTGATTGATTGATTGGTGCCCAGAGTCCAAGGTGAACCTTCAGATTGTTTGTTTTGATCAACAGTAGATGAAGATGATTTAAGGAAAAGCAGCAGGTCGTCACGTGTGAGAAGCTGGAACCAGGAAATGATTCAAACTTAATCAGTGGTAAATCTTTCGAATCTAAATCTACTTTTGTTCGACTCTTCAGACTGAGATCATGAAGGATCAGAACTTTAAAGACGAGGTGATGAAGATTCTGGAAGAAGCTCCGAGCGCCAGGAGAGCTCTGCTGGAGAACTACGACAACCTGCTGAGGGTGGCCGACTACTGCCACGACAACTACCTACAGGTTAGTACTGGTTACTACTACCACTGCTATTACTACTACTACTGGCA
>NW_019463395.1:0-517 GCF_002814215.2 Seriola lalandi dorsalis
GTGAGGGAGGGAGAGGGCTTACTGTTTTTATACTTATAGCTCAATGATGAATGAATATCTTTTGTTTTTTTTCTCTGTATACTTGTTCCACCGACCTCCACGGTCCGGATGCTGAGTGGAAGAGATCATTGAACCCAACCTATCAGGAATTGCTGGGTTTTGAATTGAATCGTTCAACTCAATGATCCCTCGAGTTGCAATCATAAGAAATTTGCTGTTTAATAAAAATCCAAAACTCTTCGAGTAGGAAACATGATATCGAACAGGCAGGAGATATGTGGGGTGGTGGCACCTCGGCCACACAGGAAATACTTAAGCTCAAAGTTTTGCATAGAGACTCCGTACTCACACAGTCTGAAGCACAGAGCTGTGACCTCGACGTTGGGTTGCTGGGGTTTGTCTGAACACCAGGCTAAAGTGCAAAGTAGGTCAGGAGAGGTTTCTTCCTGCTGCTCACGCAACACTACGAGACATCATCTGGGAGCCATGAATGTTTTGTGCCACACCATCAATTACA
>NW_019463396.1:0-526 GCF_002814215.2 Seriola lalandi dorsalis
AAACCCAGTATAAACCCAGTACAAACCCAGTACAAACCCAGCATTAAACCCAGTATAAAACCCAGTATAAACCCAGTATAAACCCAGTACAAACCCAGTACAAACCCAGCATTAAACCCAGTATAAAACCCAGTATAAACCCAGTATAAACCCAGTACAAACCCAGTACAAACCCAGCATTAAACCCAGTATAAAACCCAGTATAAACCCAGTATAAACCCAGTATAAACCCAGTATAAACCCAGTATAAACCCAGTATAAACCCAGTATAAAACCCAGTATAAACCCAGTATAAACTCCAGTATAAAACCAGTATAAACCCAGTATGAATCCAGTACAAACCCAGCATTAAATCCAGTATAAAACCCAGTATAAATCTAGTATAAACCTAGTATAAATCTAGTATAAACCCAGTATAAACCCAGTACGAATCCAGTATAAACCCTGGTATAAACCCAGTACAAACCCAGCATTAAACCCAGTATAAACCCAGTATAAACCCCGGTATAAACCCAGTACAAACCCA
>NW_019463398.1:0-386 GCF_002814215.2 Seriola lalandi dorsalis
CTGTCATCCTCTCTGCCCACAGCAGCAGATCTGTGTGTTAGAATAAAAGGGTAATAAACGGACTGAGAGCCTTGAGAACTGCATTAGCAGAGGTCATTTACCAGATAAGATAAACCTATACAGAGCCAGGTGTGTGTATATATACGTGTGTGTGTGTGTGTGTGTGTAGATGTTTTTACTTAAAGTCAAACTCAAGGTCAGTGTTCAGATGTTAAGGAAGGTTTTTATGTGTGTGTGTGTGTGTGTGTGTGTGTGTGTATGTACATACAGTATGTATGTGTGGTTGCTAATGACTATAAATAGACTGCAAATGGACTGACATTCATGTGGTGCTTTTATCCAAAGCACTCGCCTTTCTCACACACACACACACACACACACACACA
>NW_019463399.1:0-447 GCF_002814215.2 Seriola lalandi dorsalis
CATTAAACCTCTTGTTAGAGTTCAGTATTGAGCAAGAGTGATTGTGGTTTCACTGCCTTTTTAAGTTATGTAAGAGATCCCTGGATGTGCTCAGCAGAAAATCAACAGCCCATGAAATAATTTAACTTGAATGTATGATCAAGTATATGATGTGCAGAAAGGAGGAGCAAATAACAAAATAAAATGAAACTGGTTATTCTGCTCTAAATAATCGTTTTAATCGAAGAAAAATAGTATTTGAATTTGAATATTTTTAATTACATAAATAGGTTTCACTGATAGACATTATTGTCTTCTACTGCCTCATCTTTGATGGTTTATTTTTGTTCCGGAAAATCTGTAAGAGAAGTTGTGGTATTTTTTTCAGCTTGAACGTCAGCAGATTTTTCACACTATCACCAGTTAGAAGGTTAGAACAACCTACATGAGGTAGGGCTGAAACACTCG
>NW_019463400.1:0-409 GCF_002814215.2 Seriola lalandi dorsalis
GACAGACAGACAGACAGACAGACAGACAGACAGACAGGCAGACAGACAGAAGCAGCCAGGAAGCCAGCCTCACCACTCGTGCCGATCATGTATCAGTGTTTGCTGGTAGCGGTTGTAAGTGAGACGAGCTGCAGCTGAAGTACGGCAAGTGTTATCAACATATAGACTTGAGTGCTGTGTGTGTGTGTGTGTGTCGGTGTGTGTCGGTGTGTGTGTTGGTGTGTGTGTCGGTGTGTGTCAGTGTGTGTCACACTGTCTTGGCCAGGTGCTCCTCAAGGACTTGCAATTTGTCCAGAGGAACGGTTAAATAAACACCACCATCATGAAGCCTCTGTGTGTGTGTGTGTGTGTGTGTGTGTGTGTACACGCGTGTTGTTTCCTGTACCGCAGAGCACACACAAGAGTTTTC
>NW_019463401.1:0-488 GCF_002814215.2 Seriola lalandi dorsalis
ATAATAATAATAATAATTAACTTTTTCATCAACTAACTCTTTGTATAGCACATTTCATACATCATTTGCAGTTCAAAGTGCTTTACAGTGGAAAATAAAATCAAACACAGGAAATAGCCGCAGACATAAGGGGCAATATAAAAAATAAAAGGGCAAAAAAAACAATATAAAGATAGTTTTAAAAAAACATAAAAAGGAATAAAAGGAATAACAATGTATCAAGTACAAGCAAAGTATAGTTAATTAAAAGCAAGATCATAAAAATAGGTTTCCAGCTGTCTCTTTAAACTGTTGGGACTCAGTCATTCAATAGACCAAATGTTTCTTTGCTCCACTGGACAAAGGAATTCACACCCCACAGTTCCTCACGGTTCACACCTGGGGATGACCCTTCCCCCCCATGGACCCCACTGGCCAGCCAGTGTGGGCCAGCGTGTGACATGTGACCCCCTAAGGTGTCACCAAACAAAACCAGTCTTCTAGACCCC
>NW_019463402.1:0-424 GCF_002814215.2 Seriola lalandi dorsalis
CTTCATATACCCAGAAACTAACATGGCAGCTGTGAACTGACACCTGGCTCTGTGAGCAGTCCGTGGTCAGTAAGTGAAATACTCAGTGAGTAAAATTTCCTGAGCTGTTGTATCTTCTTTGCTTGCAGAAATCAACTGCCTGGTACTGGATGTGAGTCCCACAGCGTCTGAGGTTTTACTTTCTCAGCAAAGTGGTTCCACAAAGGGTTTATATCTTGATGCTTCATGTGAGCAGTGCAACATCTACTGGCCTGAATGCAAAGTGGGCAAGTACAGTGTTTGTACGTCACAAATTGAATGTAGGTTTAAAGGAAAGCATGATTGTATTTTATATTCCATGCATAGATTTATATAATAATAATAATAATAATAATAATAATAATAATAATAATAATACATTTTATTTAAAGGCGCCTTTCTTGGC
>NW_019463403.1:0-433 GCF_002814215.2 Seriola lalandi dorsalis
TGTGTGTGTGTGTGTGTGTGTGTGTGTGTGTGTGTGTGTGTGTCCACAGCACAGGGAGACAATTCAAGGTTACACACATAGCTAATCATGGATAGAAATACCAGCTAGGCCCAATTAAAATGTGGATTTTGACACAGGAGTTTCTGCTAATATAAAAATGTAATTTAACTGCCACTCTGTCACAAGGTATTCACACAGTATAAAGAGACACACACCCTTTTCTTTGCAACTGCAGATCAGTTCTTCTCTTGTGTGAAAGCTGGAGCTCCAAGTAAAACCCCTGATAGAATTTCATGATGGAAATACGATCTGGCCCACTTGTCACGTACAGAACATCTACAGTATTTTACGTAAGGGGGGTGGGCATCATTTTAATTTGTCCAATATTAGTGCTTATGTGATATCTCAGTTTCCATATTTAAACATTTTCTTT
>NW_019463405.1:0-499 GCF_002814215.2 Seriola lalandi dorsalis
ATCAGTAGTATCAGTAGTATCAGTAATAGTATCAGTAGTATCAGTAGTATCATCAGTAGTATCAGTAGTATCATCAGTAGTATCAGTAGTATCAGTAATAGTATCAGTAGTATCAGTAGTAGAGGCTGTGCTGGAGAGGAGGGGCTTTGCAGTAGTATCAGTAGTATCAGTAGTATCAGTAGTAGTATCAGTAGTATCAGTAGTATCAGTAGTATCAATAGTATCAGTAGTATCAGTAGTATCAGTAGTAGTATCAGTAGTACAGGCTGTGCTGGAGAAGAGCAACACACTACAGGTTAATACTATCTAATTACAGCAACAGTCAATTACACATCTGCATTTTCTCACATTTCCATAGTTGAAACGCACGTGAGAAAGTGTGTGAACGCCACAGTTTGCAGACTCGTTAAGTGGTAGTTAAATGAAAACAGAATTGGTGAGACTATCAAGTACGCAAGCAGTGCAATATTTATGAGATGATTAAACTGTGTACGCGGAC
>NW_019463406.1:0-459 GCF_002814215.2 Seriola lalandi dorsalis
AAGCATCAGTGTGGCCCTCAGCTCTGAAACAGGCTGCAGTGAGTGATTCATCACTGGTGACAGGAGGTCAGAGGTCAAGTGCAGTAACGTACAGTTTCCCCACAGGCCTGCGGTGTAAGTCAACACCTCATGAGTTCTCTTGTTGTGCTGAGCTCCGAGAACAATAGCGTGATTTTTTACAGCCTGTGGGATGTTGGAGGTGTGGGCTGAAAGGCCTGTATTCACCACTGCATGTGCACAGTGTGTATCTGCACACACACACACACACACGCACGCACACACGCACACACACACACACACACACAGTGTGGGTGGACTGGTTGACCTCAGGGTTAGTTCACTGGAAGTGTAGGCTGATCTCACAGCTGGTGAGTTCACAGTCGCAGGTCACAACACAGTCTGCATCACTGTCTCTGCTAATGAACACACACACACACACACACACACACACACACACAC
>NW_019463407.1:0-553 GCF_002814215.2 Seriola lalandi dorsalis
TTTTAAAATCTGAGTCTCACAAGGGGACATAGCATATTTAGACTGTTAAGGGTAACTACAACTAACAAAATGCAGTACTAACCTGCAGTACTTGTAATCAGACTAATAGTAAATGAACATTTATCTCATTAGAATCACTTAAGGCTCAAGATATCCAGGGTATTATGGTGGATTGTACCAGTGTTACTGCCACACTTGTAGGACAATACACCAAAGTAAGTCTCTAAAATGTTTAATTTCTTGTATCTGAGAGATTTTATTCACTCAAAGTGCTTAATTATATATTTTGGCGAGCGCACATGCACCAGCAAATCATTCATCATTGTCAGATTACTACATAATAACAACAATCTTATATTTTGACAGGGAAAAGCAAGCACAATTGTTAGTATCTGGGAGCAGATGCTGCATTTTAAAATTTCATATTTGACTTAATCTGGATTTTATGTATCTTTGTTGTGATTTTTAACTTATAGCCGTAACCTCTACTGTTCCATATGCACAACTTGTGTGTAATGTTTGTCTTATTACTGATTTGATATGGAACTGTTAC
>NW_019463408.1:0-502 GCF_002814215.2 Seriola lalandi dorsalis
CTTATTATACTATGACGTCTTTTAATGTGTTTATGCCTTACTATACTATGATGTTTTTTGATGTTTTTATGCCATACTATACTATGATGTTTTTTTATGTTTTTATAACTTACTATACTATTACATTTTTGATGTTTTTATGTCTTATTATACAATGATATTTTTATGCCTTATTATATTATGATTTTTTTTACATTTTTATAACTTACTATACTATTACGTTCTTTGACGTTTTTATGCAATACTATTATATGATGTTTTTTTTGACATTTTTATGCCTTATTATACAATGACGTTTTTATGCCTTACTATACTATTACGTTTTTTGACATTTTTATGCCTTACTATACTATTACGTTTTTTGACATTTTTATAACTTACTATACTATGACCTTTTTTGACGCTTTTATGCCTTACTATACTATGGTGTTTTTTTGACATTTTTATGCCTTATTATACTATGACGGTTTTTATGCCTTACTATACTATGACGTATTGTGAC
>NW_019463409.1:0-524 GCF_002814215.2 Seriola lalandi dorsalis
AAAAAAAAAAAAAGCTGCAAAAATCCTTCAGAAAGTGCAGAGAAGCAGCGAGCCGAGCGTCGCACAACAAGCAGACAAAGATAAAAGCTTCCCTCTCTGCAAAGATGCGAGCGGCGGAGGAAACAGAGGGAGGCGCGTCTCCTTTGAAGTTATATTTAGGCCAAATCCTCCTTTGCAGAACAAACCGTCTTCCACAACACATACAAATCACAGCCAACAACTGAGGGAGGAACCGTCCTAAGAGCACAGGAACCGACCGCACACACACACACACACACACACACACACACACACACACACACACAATTAGCCGGCGGAGCATCAAAACAACGCATGGCCCGCTGGATTTGATCGACTTGTGCATCCCAAATACTCCCTGTTCCACCTGGGACCACGAACGCATGCTGAGTGACTGGGTTCTCATCGGACACAACTTTGAAGATGTGAACACACACAGGATCCGCGCCGCAGGTGGTGCAGATCCATTTACACACATTTACAACAAAGTGGAAATGTAAAGCACA
>NW_019463410.1:0-489 GCF_002814215.2 Seriola lalandi dorsalis
TCCCAAGGGACAGGGGAGGAAAAATCTTGGCAATGACAATTTTCAAAGACTCATCTCCATTTTCTTTTCCTTTGCACGTAAGATCTCTTTTTTTGGCCTTGAACAGTTTCCTTTATTCCTCCTCTCTTCCTCATTTTCTATGGCTTTTTATTTTCTGTTTTACTGTTTGTAAGGATATCACTTATCCTCCTCTACTTTGCCTTTGCAACAAGTTTCCTCGGTCCAGTTTTGGGGAAGGGCCTAAGTTGAGAGTGTGTAGCCAAGCAATAAAATAAATAAAATAAAATCAATAAAAACAGCAGTTGGTAGCAGAAAGTAGGGAGATTTAGTTACAAACTGGCACGAGCACTCCCAGAAAGCAACCAATACAGAATGCAAATGGGTTAGAATATGTGTAAAAGAGAGTGTAAAAACTGTCCTCCATATACAGCCAAGTAATTAGACGGTACAACATTAGTAAGATGATAAAACTACTACTTCACACTGTGA
>NW_019463411.1:0-504 GCF_002814215.2 Seriola lalandi dorsalis
GCTCTCACTCCGTTACGGTTTTTCAGGAACCAGAAATGTCATAAATGCCTTCTATATTTTATGATCAATCAATAAGGGAATCAATCAATCAACCTCTATTACTACTAGTACTAATAATATATTTATACTTATTTTGCTTTTACAGCTTGTGTAGCCTAAAGCTTTTTGTGTTTTGACATATGGCTGATTGGCTGACTGATGCATTTATTTTCGTATGAATAAAACTTTTTTTATTTTTTATTAGTAATACAGACAAAAATGACAAATCTGCTATATTATCACAGTGTCTCCAGCTCAAATCTGCAGACATGCCTTTTTTATGACACCACAAATTTTGAATCTATCAAATCTGAACTGTAAGGGCTTTAAATTCATGAATAAATTTGCTGTGGGTGTAGGCATTTCAATAATTTTAATGTGTGCTCTTCTATGAAGTTCTTCCAGTTATTAAATTATCTTGATAAATGAATCTTTTTTTAGTTTGATTCGGTTTGTGATCCTTCT
>NW_019463412.1:0-481 GCF_002814215.2 Seriola lalandi dorsalis
CAAGCTTTGGATTGTAGCAATTTAGCTCCTGTCAAAAAGGTTTTAAAGAAATGAATCATATAGTGTGAATGTGCAGAATGAGTAGCCATGGTGTCAGATTTAATTGGAGAGAGGTTGTGCAATGAAATGAAATGTATAAGTTAGTTAACAGAGAATGAAAGAATAATTTATTCAGTTTATGCAACAGTGCTGAGTGTTTACCTAAAAATTATATGTAAATACAATGGAGTTTGAGTCTGACAGAGACACATGAATTGTGTTCAGGTGTTTTTTTTTGGGGGGGGAGTCACACTGTAAGTTTTCTCCTCTGAAATGTAGTAGAAATATAAATATGTAAACTATAAGTACCCTTAGTTCACTACTTAAGTAAATACACTTATTTTCTACCACTGAACTCTGACGCTTTATTTACAACCTGTCAGTTGAAAAGACGGAGACAACCCGACTGTCACAAGGAGAGATAGTAGAAAACATGATGAAC
>NW_019463413.1:0-513 GCF_002814215.2 Seriola lalandi dorsalis
GGCATAAATAATAAAAAAAACAACATAGTATAGTAAGGCATGAAAACTGAAAAAAAAACATAGTATAGTAAGGCATAAATAATGAAAAAACCAACATAGTATAGTAAGGCATGAAAAGTGAAAAAAACAACATAGTATAACAAGGCATAAAAAGTCGTAAAAATGTCATAGTATAGTAAAACATAAAAAGTCATGAAAATTATAGAGCTTAGTAAGGCCTAAAAAGTGAAACAAACAACATAGTATAGTCAGGCATAAAAAGTGAAAAAAAACATAGTATAGTAGGGCATAAAAGGTCATAAAATGATTGACCTTAATAAGGCCTAAGAAGTGAAAAAAAACAGTATAGTATAGTAAGGCGTAAAAAGTGAAAAAAAAACGGCATAGTATAATAAGGCATAAAAAGTGAAAAAAACAGCATAGTATAGTAAGGCATAAATAATGAAAAAAACAACATAGTATAGTAAGGCCTGAAAAGTGAAAAAAACGGCATAGTATAGTAAGGCATAAAAA
>NW_019463414.1:0-431 GCF_002814215.2 Seriola lalandi dorsalis
ACGTTTCCTTATCTGTATCTATTCATTCTCCCCCCGTTTCCTTGTTCAATTTTAGTTTCACTTTCACATTCTCAGGTTTGTTTGTGACGCAGATGATTTTCTCCTCTGAAGGTAATGTGATCCGTGTTTGATGTTTTAGTCGTTAACACCGTCGCTACCTGATTGAAAACCTGACTCTAGACTTACTTTAGTTTCATCGTCGTTATTCTATTATAATCTTAATGTAACTCTTCAGAGCTGTAACTGGAAAGTTTAGACAGACTTTACAATGTCCGCCATGTTGTCTCGATGTTTTCAGTGGAAGCGGGAATAAGAGGAGAAACAGAGTTAGTTGATGGTCGGTGGTTGAACACAGTCATTAACAGTTATTATTAAACTCCTTATTACTGTGTAGCTCCACTTGCTGATGACTGGAGGCAGCTGTTCCCGCC
>NW_019463415.1:0-461 GCF_002814215.2 Seriola lalandi dorsalis
CAGCGTCTGGTTTCAGCTGGGACAGTGAAGCTGAGACACATAGTGGACGCTGCAGGTCCAGGACTCTACAACACAGAGGCAGTAGCTTCTCTACTGGGCCTGAGGTCACATCGCCACACCAGAGACATTTTAAACACATGGACTAAAAGACTGAGTGAAGAAGAATCAGGAATGATACAGGACTATTGTTCTGGAATAGACATTCCTGATGGAACGGACCCTTTTCCTGAACTGGGTCTTAAAATAGACCACACTGGACTGACTGGACCACTGTTGGTCTATAAACATGCTGCACCTGCAGACCTCTACATGCTCAATGGGAAAGCTCTGTATAAATACTGTGTACAAGCTTTAAACAAGAGAAAGTTGAGTGGTAGAACAGACAATGTGTGGAGAAAGGAATTAAAGGTGCAGGATCACTGTAAACCTGTGTGGAGGCTGTTTTATAAACCGCCTTTAAA
>NW_019463416.1:0-417 GCF_002814215.2 Seriola lalandi dorsalis
GAAGGTTTACCTTCCAACAGGACAACGACCCTAAGCACACAGCCAAGACAACGAAGGAGTGGCTTCGGGACAAGTCTGTGAATGTCCTTGAGTGGCCCAGCCAGAGCCCAGACTTGAACCTGATTGAACATCTCTGGAAAGACCTGAAAACAGCTGTGCAGCGACGCTCCCCATCTAACCTGACAGAGCTTGAGAGGATCTGCAGAGAAGAATGGCAGAAATACCCCAAATACAGATGTGCCAAGCTTGTAGCTTCATACCCAAGAAAACTTGAGGCTGTAATCGCTGCCAAGGGTGCCTCAACAAAGTACTGAGTAAAGGGTGTGAATACTTACGTACATGCAATATTTCAGTTTTTTTATTTTTAATAAATTTGCAAAAATTTCTAAAAAACCTTTTTCACTTTGTCATTATGGG
>NW_019463417.1:0-432 GCF_002814215.2 Seriola lalandi dorsalis
CTTTTGCACAGATTTAAGGTATTTGTTTTTGCTAATTTGCCAAAAATACTTCCACTAAGTTTCAGAGGGACATATTGCACTTTTTACTAGATTAAGATTTTACATTAAAAAAACACAAGATTATAAAACACAATGCATTGTTAAAGAATAAACTAGTGTTTCCCAACCTTTTTGGCTTGTGACCCCTTGCAGCTGGCATCCTCATTTTAGATTTAAGTTGAATGCAGTTTCACCTAAGAGACATTTCCTCTCTAAACTTCTCAGACTGTGTCTTTTAAACCAATTCATGAATCATCTCAGATTTTTATTATGACCCTTGAAACTGCCCAGGGGCTCCAGACTCCAGTGTCAAGTTATTTACACAGAGAAGACTTTGGGTAGGGTTGGATTATTCCATCAGAGAAGAACTGTAAATCTGCAATGAACAATGAT
>NW_019463418.1:0-477 GCF_002814215.2 Seriola lalandi dorsalis
ATTTGTTTAACCGTCACTGTCTCCTCCTCCGCAGACGGTGAGTCGTCACTTCAGGAACATCCCGGTGAACGAGAAGGAGACTCTGACCTACTTTATTTACATGGTGAAGAGCAGCAAGAGCCGCTTGGACCAGAAAGGGGACGGCGGCAAACCGCTGGACTAAGCTTCAACAGCAACAACAACAACAACAACTGCAGCAGTAGCCACAGCAGAACCTACAGTGACAAACGGCAACAACAAGCTGGACACCACTAACAACAGCTCCACCCACCAGAACCAGCTCCTCCTGCAGCCCTGCCACCGTCCCACTCCTCCGTCAGACCAGAACCTGAACTCTCGCTGTCCTCAAAGGACGTTTCACAGAAAAACTGGAGGAGAATCCAGGAAGGGATGAGTTCGTCTCTGCCCTCCCCCGCCTCCGCTTCACACGAATACAGTCTGAGCACATGTCGTCGCGACGGTCGATCCTCCTCTTTT
>NW_019463419.1:0-380 GCF_002814215.2 Seriola lalandi dorsalis
TGACATTTTATGCCTTACTATACTATGACGTTTTTTGACGTTTTTATGCCTTACTATACTATGACGTTTTTTGACGTTTTTATGCCTTACTATACCATGACGTTTTTATGCCTCACTATACGATGACATTTTTATGACATTTTATGCCTTACTATACTATGACGTTTTATGACATTTTATGCCTTGCTATACTATGACATTTTTATGCCTCACTAAACTATGACATTTTCATGACATTTTATGACTTACTATACTATGACGTTTTTTGACGTTTTTATGCCTAACTATACTATAAAGTTTTTTATGTTTTTATGCCTTAATGTACTATGACGTTTTTATGACATTTTATGCCTTTCTATACTATGACATTTTTATGCCTC
>NW_019463420.1:0-474 GCF_002814215.2 Seriola lalandi dorsalis
GCTCCGGCTGCGGCTGACAGGATGGTGGAAAAATATTCAAGCGAACACACAAAACATGACAACAATGTGACACATCAGATGCAAAATAGAGATTTTCAAAGATACAGGACAGTGGTGCTGCATAAATGCCTCCCATCTGTGTTTTCACTCTACTGCCTTCTCTTCTTCTTTTATTTATTTATTTATTTATTTACATTTTTACAGAGAAGAATGGAACTATGACACGACTGAAAGCGAATTGCCAGAAATTATGATGAAAGACTATAAATAAACAGTTAACATTTGAGAAAGATGGTTTTTAGCTGAGTTAAATGGGAAGCGCAATAAAGCTGTCACATCTGATGATCTATGTATAGCCCCCTGTACAACCTAAACTTGTTGTTTACACTTTGTTGTTTGGTATTTGCCTTTTTCCAACCAAAATTCAAGCTATTCCTTTAAGAATAAAGCTAGAGCTAGGTGATCGTTAGCTTA
>NW_019463421.1:0-524 GCF_002814215.2 Seriola lalandi dorsalis
TCTTTTTTTTCTTTCTTTTTTTTTTTTTTTTTTTTGCAGGAATACTAATTTGAAGCTATTGTGAGCTTTTATTCTAAAAAGTTAATTGGACAACCCCCAAACCATTTTGAGCGCATTGCTGGCATTTATGTTGTTTTATGTTATTTTTGACTGGCCCACTAACTTGGTGGCCCACGATGGCCAGTCTGATAATGAAACAATCTATAGTGCAAACAACAATAAAATCAGAAATGGACTTTCACTGTCAGCGCTCCTCTCCTGTGACAGCCTGTTTTTATGTTCACAGCAAGTTGTTCTGTTGCATTTTGAGATTATTTTCTATTAAATATTGAAGTGTATGAATAAGTGTTTTTGGCGTGCCTGACCAAGTGGCGCTATCCATGGTACTGAAGGGGAGATTTCATTCTGGCATTAAATTAAATTAGCATTTAACCTTTTGTTTTGTTGTGTATGATCACATCCCCCATGTGTCTGCATGAGGGAAGACCCGGCACATGGTTGGACCAGAAAAGAAGTCTTATACT
>NW_019463422.1:0-478 GCF_002814215.2 Seriola lalandi dorsalis
AATTACCACTAATCTACCTCTGTTACCTCCGGCTGCCCCCCTACACATGGCCATAGGGTGATCTTTATCAGTGGTTGTAAATAGTTTCCCTGAGGCAGATGTTTAAATGACCACTCACCCTTAGCACCTAAATATCCACTAGTATAAATCATTAAACAGTTTTAACTTTAATAGTCTAAAATACTACAACAATGATGATGATGATGATGATGATGATGCACTCTGTCGCAGCATCCTGATCTGGAATCAGAGCAGAGTTACAAGCAGGATCACACTATTGTTAAAATGTTTTTTCTCCCACATATGTGAGCAACTTTTCATGACGACTGTTTTTAGTGGGGTTGATGAGCAACATATAACTTGACTTGTGATTAGCTTGACTTGCTTGATTCAAACCACAGTAATGTGGCACTTGCTTGAGGCTTTAAGACTTGAGACTTGCACTTCAGTATAATTTATTATCAGATGGAAGCGGCTG
>NW_019463423.1:0-414 GCF_002814215.2 Seriola lalandi dorsalis
ATAATAATACATTTTATTTAAAGGCGCCTTTCTTGGCACTCAAGGACACCGTACACAGTTACACAAATTGAGATTAAAAACACATTAAGAATTAATTAACAACAATAAAAATGAAATATAAAAATAAAAACAATACAAAAGTGACAGTGCAATTGGCGACTTCTCTCTGTTTTCTAGAAGCAAAGACTTTCCATTCACTGATGTTCTGTAGTTCTTTGTTCCACAGACAGAAGAACTCAGCTACCCACAATCCCTCACTGGTCTCACCTGGGGACAACCTGTAGATAGACACTGTGTTTTTACTCTGTCCCACTGTAAATAAATGTCTTTAAGTAGAACCGCAGGTGTGAATATTACCAACCTCTGCTCAGCAGAACTCCAGTCCTTCCACGTTAACTTACTGTTGTCATGGTA
>NW_019463424.1:0-495 GCF_002814215.2 Seriola lalandi dorsalis
GCCCTTTGGCAACATCAAGTGCAGCCATAGTCAAGCTCTTGTTTAGATGTATATACAGTGTAAAATGAAATAAAAACTCACACTTCCTGGAATTTCCACACTGCATTTTGTGCTATTTTTGTTTTCAAATCACAACATGAGAGCAGAAGTTAAATGACTACTCAACAAAAAAAAGTCACATATGATGCTATAATTGTTTCTAAATATATACATATATATATATACAGTCCATATCTCTTTATATACAGTCTATGGTCCATACATGAAAATTATTAACCTTTATACCATGATGGCGAGAACAGGGACAACAATCAGGCACGTGATGTTTCCACGTTTCCAACCTGAGTCATGCTGAAAAATCACATCTTGTCTTTGCCTCTGGGGGGATAACTGCAGTGTTGATCAATAAGAAGCTGTAGGATCATTGCTGACTGGCTGTTGCAACAGCGGACGTTTCCTTTTAACAATAACGTGGACATCAGAAACTGATAAAAA
>NW_019463425.1:0-419 GCF_002814215.2 Seriola lalandi dorsalis
ATGGCAGAAAACATCATAGTATAGTAACGGATAAACATTGCAAACAATGTCATAGTATAGTATGGCAAAAAAATGGCAAGAAACGTCATAGTTTAGTAAGGCATAAAAATGGCAAAAAACATCATAGTATAGTATGGCAAAAAAACATCATAGTATAGTGTGTTAAAAATGTCATAGTATAGTAAGGCCTAAAAATGGCATATAATGTCATAGTATAATATGGCAAAAAATGTCATAGTATAGTAAGGCATAAAAATGGCAAAAAACATCATAGTATAGTATGGCATAAAAATGGCAAAAAACATCATAGTATAGTATGGCAAAAAATGTCATAGTATAGTAAGGCATAAAAATGGCAGAAAACATCATAGTATAGTAACGGATAAACATTGCAAACAACGTCATAGTATAGTATGGCA
>NW_019463426.1:0-598 GCF_002814215.2 Seriola lalandi dorsalis
TGTGTGTGTGTGTGTGTGTGTGTGTGTGTGTTATCTTGACCGATAGCAGTGACTTCAGCCTCATTAAACTCGGCACCTTTTAATTAAATCCTACTGCCAGGACATGGGATAGCTCAGTATGTGTGTCGTCTAGTTTCCTGCATATTAATAATGTTACTCTTTGTGTTTGTGTGTGTGTGTGTTTGTGTGTGTGTGTGTGTGTACTTGTGTTCTCCTGCTGGTCTTGTGGTTATATGCATGGATGAGTCTGTCCGCTCACTCACCTCATCTGCCTGTGTGGATGTCTGTATTGGGTACCAATGTGATGTGACGTGATGTGTGTGTGTGTGTGTGTGTGTGTGTGTGTGTGTGTGTGTGTGTCAGTACCTTAATTACTGCTGGACGTGCAGTGATATGAATATTTTTATGCCTGGAAAGCAGAGCACCCTGAGGTTAGTGGAGGAAACAAAGATGCAGAGAGAGAGAGGGACAGTTAAAACTGTTGCAGCTGTTAATATAAATGTAATACAGTAACATTAACTCTGGCGGACGAGACGCTGCAGCGATGACGTATTTCTGTATTTATGGGCTTTTGGATTATTGTGGCTCAGAGCGCGTC
>NW_019463427.1:0-500 GCF_002814215.2 Seriola lalandi dorsalis
GGTGACTGTCATGAGTAGCCCCTCCCTCCTGGTGACATCACTGTGTTTCCAGAATGTTGCAGGTGTGATGGCGGCGGTGGCGGAGCTGCTGAGGGTCCCCGTCCCCGTCAACTACCAGCTGAGCCGACCGGCCGGCCCCGAGCGCAGCTCCCTGGCTCTGTTGGCCGGAGTACGAGTGCCACTGACTCAGGTAGGAGCTCATTACGGGGGGGGGGGCACATGACTCTTTTAACTGCTGACTGAACTGATGAAGATGAAGATGATGATGATGATGGTGATGATTTTGTGTGTGTGTGTGTGTGCAGGGTTCAGCAGGCAGCAGACAGCAAAGACCTCCACCTGGACACACAGGTCTATACACACTCTTCTTCTGCTCTTGTTTCTGTTGCCACCTCCTCACAGGTGTGATTGACAGCTCTCTGTGTCCTCTGTTTTCCCTCCAGGTGTCAGGATGGACTACAACCAACATGGCGGCTCCCCCGCTGCTGCCAGGCCTCAGT
>NW_019463428.1:0-358 GCF_002814215.2 Seriola lalandi dorsalis
AGGGAGAACAGTTGCTTGGAGTTTCCTTTATTTGCATCGATGATACTGGAGTAGTAGTGGGTTTTGGTGGTGGAAATGGAGTCCTGATAATGTAAAATATGGTTATTGTACATTTCTTTGTGGATAGTTAGACCAGTTTTTCTATGGAGTCGTTCAAGTTGCCGACCTTTGGCTTTCATGAGACGAAGATCAGAGGTGAACCAAGGGGCGGAGACGGAAAAAGAAACAGATCTGGTTTTTAACGGAGCAAGAGAATTAAGAATATTATGAAGTCCAGTATTGTAATGAGAAACCAGATCATCAGGGGTGGACAGGTTGTGGATGTCAGGGAGGCAGAAGGAGTGGATACTTGATGTGA
>NW_019463429.1:0-487 GCF_002814215.2 Seriola lalandi dorsalis
AATTATTCAAGGGAGTTTTTTGGACGTAACATCAAATAAACCAATCACAGTGCAACTCCCTTTAAAAGCCAGGTGCGCTTGCACCTCGGCATATTGCTAGTATAATGGTTCAGTGTTTCACACAGAGTTAGATTCTATTTGTTGTCACATATTGTGCCTGACCAGTGAGTTCAGTGCTGACACAGGCAGCAGATCTGTGACATGTTTTTCACCCGTCTGCTCATAATGTCCCTTAAAATAACATTGAACTGTGCTACTGACTTCAGACCAGGTTTTTGTTGGTCAATCATTTTCTGCTACCTCAAGATAGCAATGCGCCAACAATGATCCTCACCACACCTCATTTTAAGAGCATGTTTTAACAATGTGGATGCTGGACGGGAAAAGGACAACTGTGTCGTTCTGAAACTTTGCGCTGGGTGTAAGATGGGGCCCTAAGCCCAATGTTAATGGTCATATATATGTATTCACTGCCACTAGATGTCGC
>NW_019463430.1:0-449 GCF_002814215.2 Seriola lalandi dorsalis
CGTTGAACACAGCCTTGTACTGGTCCCGCTCCTCCTCTGAGTGGATGCTGCGGTATTTCCTGTGGAAACAGCAAAGAAGACAACACATGGGCTGGCAGCTCCGTCACACTGCGACAGAATGTGTCTCATATCGAGCCGTCCATGTAACAACTACTGCTGTGAATATTTGTGTTTTCCCTGAGTTTGCTTAAAATAGATTCACGGACAGGTACAATTCTACGGGGTTGAGGAGAGACCTGAAGGTGACAGTTCACAGACGCTTCCTGTCCAATCTGACAGAGCCTGCGAGGATCTGTCAGGAAGAATGAAGACTCGGAGCTGTGATTGCTGCTTCCACAAAGTACTGAGTTAAAGGTCTGAAGACTTAAATCCTTTTGACTTTGAGGTCGGGGAACACAATGGAGCGTTACAACAAAATCAGTAACTTCAATCAAGGATGTTTTTCAGAA
>NW_019463432.1:0-479 GCF_002814215.2 Seriola lalandi dorsalis
GAGCTATCGAAGGTATATAAATCTGTTCGTGTACTGCCGAAAAAGAAACTTTATTGTTAAAGATGCTAGAAATGATGTGGAGAAACAGAAATTTCAGCCTTTCTACTGGACAGTTATTCTGTGTAACACCTATAAAAGCCTCCTCCTTCGAGCCGGAGTTGAACCAGCGACCTAAGGATGTCAGCATCACTCTGCTCTCCTACAGTCCTCCGCTCTACCAACTATCATGTTGTGTAACAGTAAGATTGTAAGCATAAACATTAGCATTTAGCGAAATATACGATAATGCCATGGATCTGTGATAACCTGATACCAGCCGTTATTACCAAGCTGCAGCTGTAGTAGTAAGGCCCAAGCTTCAGTTGGTGACATTATTTACAGAGAGCTGACTGCCACAATGAAAATGCTCAGTATGGGGGATACACCAGCTTGCTTTTAATTTGTCTACTGGACAGTTATTCTACACCTACAAAAGCTTC
>NW_019463433.1:0-390 GCF_002814215.2 Seriola lalandi dorsalis
CGATGTCTCCCCTCCTCCTGAGTATAAAGTCTTAGTGTCTCCTTCCTTCTGTGCCAGTTCGTCTTGTTCCCTCATGACAGTGTTCCAGCATTTTCTCCTTGTGAGTTTCTTAGCGCCGGTAGTTTCCTGACCTGTTTTTGCCTGTTGACCTGGCCTTTTACCTGCTGATTTGGACACTGTTGCCCTTCTGACTGATCACCTGTGTATCGACCTTGTTCTGATTAAAAGGACTGACTTTTTTGACTGAGTCTGTGTCAGCGTTTGAGTCCAAGCCTGTGTTCAGCATTGACACTGTGTGCATTTCTCTGTGGACTGAGCGCTTTGATACTTTCACTGTATTAATATAGAACCTAGACCTGCTTTATAATCAAACAACACATGGACATCTAC
>NW_019463434.1:0-380 GCF_002814215.2 Seriola lalandi dorsalis
GAGGGATGGATGGATGGAGGGATGGATGGATGGAGGGAGGGAGGGATGGAGGGAGGGATGGATGGATGGAGGGATGGATGGAGGGATGGATGGATAGAGGGATGGATGGATGGATGGAGGGATGGATGGAGGGAGGGATGGATGGAGGGAGGGATGGATGGATGGAGGGATGGATGGATGGAGGGATGGATGGATGGAGGGATGGAGGGATGGATGGATGGATGGAGGGATGGATGGATGGAGGGATGGATGGAGGGAGGGATGGAGGGATGGATGGATGGAGGGATGGATGGATAGAGGGATGGATGGATGGAGGGAAGGACAGTTGTTTTCCTCAGTCAGAACTCGCTGCTGTTCCTCCGGAGCAGTTTAATCCGCTT
>NW_019463435.1:0-432 GCF_002814215.2 Seriola lalandi dorsalis
GTAATGCAAGTAAGTAACAAATGTCTCGCTTCTTCTGGATAATCCACAGATTTCATTGGACCTCCTTTCTTGCGAAGAAATAGTCCCTCTGAAAACTGTTGATCATGTTTTCTGTTAATCATTCACTGTAGCGGGGACACTGTTTTTGGAAAGACACAAAACTTTTAAATTTCTTGTATTTAGGCAGAAATCTCAGAGATTTCAAAATCTCAAACAAAACTAAATGCACTATTAGATACCACAAGAAATAAATGCTGGCTTTTAACATAAATAATCAACAGTCTTTATCTAAATTCAACCCTTTAGCTAACTCAGTCATACCAGTTTAATCTGAAACATTTGGAGGCGCTGAAATCTGGCTCATGACTGAGTTACGGAAATGAGAAGAAAGTTACATCATTTACACCGGAGTATATTTTCTCCTTGCTACCT
>NW_019463436.1:0-495 GCF_002814215.2 Seriola lalandi dorsalis
TTCCTATTGGTCAACTGCACAAACTCATACTTCATATTTGGCCACAGTTGAACTTGACACACAGAAAAACTCACCTCACAAGCGAATGTATGGATTGTAGCGGTTTGATTCAAATGAATTGATTTCACCACAAAGTGTATCCATGTTAAACGCCAGTGTGAGGGAGCCTTAAGAGAAGAGTTCATTAAGCTAAGAGAGCGTAAAATATATAAGAGGACAAAACACTTCAGTTCCCAATGGAAATAAATGAACTGTCAGCAGGTGCAAGGCATTATCATCAGTCTCACCTGAGCAGTTTGTGTGTGTGTGTGTGTGTGTGTGTGTGTGTGTGTGTGTGTGTGTGTGTGTGACAGACAGGTGGTGGTGTATAGCATCTAATTCATCTAAATCTTCACATTCTGACAACTGTAAGTAGCCCTGAACACAAACATCAAACCACACACTCATCCGCCTGTCTGCCTCACACACTCCTCCTCTCACTCCCTCTTTTTAGTG
>NW_019463437.1:0-428 GCF_002814215.2 Seriola lalandi dorsalis
CGCGGCGACACCAGAGAGCGAACATTAGCAATCCTCCGAAAACACATCATCATCGTCATCACCTTCCCGAGCCCTCCGTTACCGACCAGCCGGTCTCGTGCTGTCGGTGTCTGGCTCCATGATGAAGTTTAAGAGTCTGACGGTCAGAGCGGAGGGAATCACAGCTCTTCTTAGCAGGCTGCCATGTTGCCGTAAATTGATACGGCGCACGACGTCGTAAATTCGCCAGTGAGACAAGGCAAGGCTTTTATTTTGAAATTAGACATTTAGAATTAGAAATATGAGCAAGAGACAGGGAAGTCTTTAAAATACGTCTTAGAAGAAGATAGTCAAATTTACATCAAGCATTTTAAAGGTGCTGTTATTAAAGTAAATTTTAGTACCAATTTATTTTACAGGTCAGTCGGAAAATAATTGGGTAAAGCTTT
>NW_019463438.1:0-438 GCF_002814215.2 Seriola lalandi dorsalis
CGATATAAAGCATCGGCTGAAGCTGCACAAGCTGCTAAATTAGTTATTTCAGTTAAGAAGAAAAAATATGAACGCGTTTGTGTAACAGCTCTCAGATCTGTATGAGTGAATTGAATTGTTAAAAAATTTCAAAAGACTCTCGACGCTCCGTGACTCGATTAGCCGCCGAGTTGTGGTCATTTAAACTGACTTCACGTCACTGTAGTGCCACCTGTAGGCGAGGTGCCACCTGTAGGCGAGGTGCCACCTGTAGGCAAGGTGCCACCTGTAGGCGAGGTGCCACCCGTAGGCGAGGTGCCACCTGTAGGCGAGGTGCCGGCAGGTTAAATGAAGCTAAATTGCACAGAGCTGTTGGCTGCACCTGTCAGCTAAATATGTCTAGTGTGTGCACTGAGGATTTAGAGCAGAGGTCTGGATCCGTACCCAGACGCCCTCCTA
>NW_019463439.1:0-423 GCF_002814215.2 Seriola lalandi dorsalis
CCAAATAAGCGTCTCTTGTTTTACTCTGAATTGGATGTTACAAGGAAGCAGGGTTAATGTGAAAATACCAGTCAGTCAAGTCGACACGTGATGAGGTTAAAGCGGGGCAAATATGACCGTAGCGCTTCTAGACACTGAAAAATATTCTATCAGATGAGTTGAATTGTAAAAATTATTGTTAAAAAAAGAAAACACTGACTTTTTTTATTGAATGTGTTTGTTTAGTCTGGTGATATTCTATATTTTGATAAAAACCAAAGCCAGCAATTAATGTATCCTGCTAACTGTCCAAATATATTGTTGTTCAAAAACTATTAAAAACACATCACTGAGCCGCACTGTTGCACTGGGTGACATTTTCCTTCATTACCATGAACACACACACACACACACACACACACACACACACACACACACACACAC
>NW_019463440.1:0-467 GCF_002814215.2 Seriola lalandi dorsalis
AAAATAGAACATAAAAATAATGGAAAAATTAAAAATTAACTTCAAAAGAGAAACTTCATTAAAGTCTGATATGGACACAAACTTAAAACCAGAACACAATCTCTGGAAAGAGAAACTAAAACATAGAAATCCAAAAACAACAATACTGGACTCAAAATTCGATAAGAAAGAAAAGAAAAAAATATTTTTTAAAAAAAAGAGAAGAAAAAAGAGAAGAAAGAAGAAAAATAATTAATAAATAATATAAAAAAAGAGAAGAAAAGAGAAAAAAAGCACTTTGCTCATGACTTTAAAGCCCTGAACGGGAAAATGATTTAATAAAATCAACTCAAATTAACTCCAGGTGACAGATCTGACTGAAGACTGATGGAAGAAGAACTTAACCTCGACCTTGACCTCTTGACCTCTGAAAAAAAACATTCCCTTATGGGACAGTGGTTGCCTGGAACTTGGAGAGCCTTAGACGA
>NW_019463441.1:0-453 GCF_002814215.2 Seriola lalandi dorsalis
TAAGCTAGGTCTGTGCATTGCAGGAGTCTGGACTCACTCAGGACTGTTGTGAAGAGACGCATGCAATGTAAGATAGAGGCCATCTTGGACAATATAAACCATCCTCTCCACAACATTCTGGCAGGACAGAGAAGCGGCTACAGCTGCAGCAAACGTCTCATCTCACTGCGCTGCAGAACAGAGAGGTTCAGGAGATCCTTTGTTCCCACTGTCATCAGGCTGTAGAACACCTCAGCCAAAGGAAGTGGCCTAATTATTATTGTTTATTTATTATTAACTGTTTTAATATTATCAACAATGAGCTAATGGACACATGAATTTTCCCTAGGGGATAAATAAAGTATCTATCTATCTATCTATCTATCTATCTATCTATCTATCTATCTATCTATCTATCTATCTATCTATCTATCTATCTATCTATCTATCTATCTATCTATCTATCTATCTATC
>NW_019463442.1:0-443 GCF_002814215.2 Seriola lalandi dorsalis
GCACACAGCCTGTATTCAGAAACTGAGCCTTAAAACCAGCCGTCAGGACTTCTGGAACTTTGTGATGTCACAACCAAGCAGTCACCAAGCCCCGCCCACCTGGACCCACCATCCAAACCTTGCAGGATTTGGTTTCCCTGAGTGTTTTTACCTGAAATCTGCTTTATTTTTATTGGATCACTCAGAAAACAGTCAGCCAATCAGAAGAGAGGCACTGACACTGTTGTGTTCCACGTCACGCCTCTGACTCCTGAACGCCGGCGTGTTCTCTGAACTCACTCACTGGGCCGCCCGTGTTTGGCATCTCTATGTGAAAGTGGCGTGAATGTAAAATACTGGTCTTAAACCTGCGTACCTGAATATACGGCCAGGTGAAGCAGGTGTGTGTAACCCCGAGTACAGAAACCATGTTTCACAAGGTTTTGATGCTGTTACATAAAGCC
>NW_019463443.1:0-479 GCF_002814215.2 Seriola lalandi dorsalis
GAAGAATCTACATGTTGGAGCTCACAGCTTTTACAACACCTCCAGAAAAAAACACAACTTCATGAGAAGAAATGAAAACTGTGTTTATCTGAACTTGATTCAACCACTAATCTAATCCACTGATCAATAATTATAATGATCATGTCTGGACTCACCCAGCCTTTCTGCAGTTCCTCACAGCTGGGATCAGTCTCCATCGTCCCTCCTCTGATGTGTTGTATTTCTTCAGGTCGAACTCATCCAGAACCTCCTCTGACATCTGCAGCATGTAGGCCAGAGCTGAGCAGTGGATCTCAGAGAGTCTCTTCTTTGATCTGTTCTCTGACTTCAGGAACTCTTGGATCTCCTGATGAACTGAGTGATCCTTCATCTCCATCAGACAGTGGAAGATGTTGATGCTTCTGTCAGGAGAGATATCATCTCTGTTCATCTTCTTCAGGTTGTTGATGGCTCTCTGGATGGTTTCTGGACTGTTCTCT
>NW_019463445.1:0-529 GCF_002814215.2 Seriola lalandi dorsalis
ATTTTGACTGGCTGAAGGGTGGGCCTAGACCTCCGAAAGTCCATGACCATCTCCTTGGTCTTGGAGGTGTTGAAAAGGAGGCAGTTCTTGTCGCTCCTTTCACTGAAGGCCATCATCAGATCCCTGTACTCCTCTTCCTGCCCGTTCCTGATACGCGCCACAATAGTTGTGTCATCTGAGTATTTCTGGATGTGGCAGGACTCAGAGTTGTATTTAAAGTCGGCTGTATACAGGGTGAACAGGAACAGAGCCAGAACAGTTCCCTGTGGAGCCCCAGTGCTGCTGATCACTGTCCCTGAGACACAGTTACCCAGCCTGACGTACTGTGGTCGTCTTGTCAGGTAATCCACAATCCAGGACGTGAAGCAGGGATCCACCCCCATCCCTTCCAGCTTGTCTTTAAGGATGGGGGGTTGGATGGTGTTAAATGCACTTGAAAAATCAAAGAACATAATACTCATGTAACTACCTGGCTGATCCAAGTAAGAATGGGCCGGTGGAGCATGTAAAGGACGGCATCATCCACTCC
>NW_019463446.1:0-452 GCF_002814215.2 Seriola lalandi dorsalis
CCTCAAGGTCAGTGGGAGAGCTGGAGGGCGAGGATGACACCTTTAGGTTTCAAAGCAAAAACCACAGAATGTACAAGACTCTTTAAAGGATGGAAATTTAAAAATGCTCTTTTAATAGTTCTGGCTAAGAAATTTTCCAGCTGTGGCCTCATGACCATCCTCATGCTGTTGAAGACATGTTGTACAGGGATGGTGAACAGACATGTCGGAGGCGATATGGTCTAAAAGAAAAAGACGCATCTGATTCTGCTGCCGTCCTCTGAAGAAAATCTAGAAACACAAGCAAGCAGTGATTGTAGCTCTGCATTGCAATAATTTTAGAGTCATAAGAGACCAAGAGCTTGTTAATGCCGCTGCCGCCGTTTCTATTGAAAAGTTTAAATGAAGCTACGAGTTAACAGCTTCACTAATTAGCAGTGTCGTTTGGCAGCAGCCCAACAAATCCGCTGTGA
>NW_019463447.1:0-426 GCF_002814215.2 Seriola lalandi dorsalis
CTAAAGTTAGCTAGTTTCTAACTTTAGCCTTATGTTACTATTTAGCTAATGAATGCTAGCTACTTTTAACTTCTGCCTTAGGCTACAGTTTAGCTAACTGTTTCTAACTTTATACTTAAGTTACACTTTAGCAAACTAATGTTAGCTAGATCCTAACTTTAGCCTAAAGTTATGGTTTAGCTAACTAATGTTAGCTAGTTTCTAAGTTTAGCATTAAGTTACAGTTGAGATAACTAATGTTAGCTAGATTCTAAGTTTAGCATTAAGTTACAGTTGAGCTAACTAATGTTAGCTAGGTTCTAAGTTTAGCATTAAGCTACAGTTGAGCTAACTAATGTTAGCTAGGTTCTAAGTTTAGCATTAAGCTAGGACAGGAAGTTGACAAAGTGTAGCAGGAAGACGAGAACAACAACATTCAGCTGTTTG
>NW_019463448.1:0-469 GCF_002814215.2 Seriola lalandi dorsalis
AAACAGTTGCAGGTCATCACCTGAATCCTTCATTCTTTCACACAGTGTTGACATTATTGCGTTCAGTGGGACCGACTGAGACAAACAACAAACAAACAAACAAACAAACAAACAGTGTACAGGGTCAACATCAGGCAGGTGGCATAAATACTGGAACATACAGCAGACTGCTGTGGACAATGTTCCCTCTTTTTTACCCACAATGCTCAGTGTACTAATTGTGTGTGCTGGTGTGAGACACGTCTCTTCACACACGTCACATCAAACAGCACGGCTGCAGCAGTCAGTGGAAACACACAGGTCGATCTCGTATTTACAGGTGAAGCCCAGAGAAAGTTCACAGAGGTGGAGAGGCGACGGAGCGCAGGCGCCTCAGCCGGCGGCCGCCTCACAGGAAGGCGCTGGGGTTGGCTCTGGGGTCCTTCTGGTTCCTGTAGCGATATGTGAGCCACACTCCCAGGATCTGACA
>NW_019463449.1:0-500 GCF_002814215.2 Seriola lalandi dorsalis
TCCAATCCACAGCTCATGGCTGCTTTCATTAAGCAGAGGGCCTCAAAATACAAGGGGGTGCAGGGAGGGCCTGGTGGACCAGGTGGTGTGCCGGGAGGTCCCGGTCCCACAGGGGGTCCTGTTGGTAATGTCATGGCAGGAGGGGGCCCGCAAGTGAACATGAATGCTGCAGGTGCTGGCCAGCCAGGGATGCACATGGGGGGTCAGGGAGGGACAAATGTCAACATGGCCACTATGGCCCAGCTGCAGCAGGTGCAGCAGCAGCAGCTTCAGCAGCAGCAGCTTCAGCAGCAGCAGCAGCAGAGGCCGATGCTCAGTGGGTTACAGCAGCAGCAGGTGGCAGCTCTCCAGCAGCAGCAGCAGCAACAGCAGCAGCAGCAGCAAGGGGGAGGAAGGGGGATGCAGGGCCAGGGGCAACAGATGGGAAATCTCAATAACACCCAGTTTAGAGAGATTCTCATGAGACGGCATCTCCAGCAGCAGCAACAACAGCAGCAGCA
>NW_019463450.1:0-432 GCF_002814215.2 Seriola lalandi dorsalis
CACACACACACACACACACACACACACACACACACACACACACACACACACACACACACACACACACACACACACACACACACACACACACACACACACACACATACAGCGTGGTAGTTGCTGTACTACAGTTAGTAAACTAACCCGCTGCTCGGAAACCCCGGCTGGATGGATCTCCTCAGGGAACCGGATTCTTGCAGTAGTAAACTTTATAACAGGGTCATTACTGCATTACTTACTTACTCTTTTTTATGATATTTACATTTAAAATGTATAATTGATTTTTTTCTATTTAATAAATTAAAACATTTGTAAAACTATTTATTGATAGATTATGAATTATTCGATACATTTTTTGGCTGCCATCTCCAGGACCGGATTACCTACTCACAAAACAGTCTTAAATCAAAGTCCACTTCCCATCTTTTTTCA
>NW_019463451.1:0-446 GCF_002814215.2 Seriola lalandi dorsalis
CCTGATTCCACTGCTGACACTGACCTCCTTTGTTTTTTTAATGACCAAAGAATAGATGTGCCTGTGTGTGTGTGTGTGTGTGTGTGTGTGTGTGTGTGTGTGTGCAAGGTAGCAGGGGTGGCCGCTAAAGGGAGGGCGGGTTACAGAAGGGATTAGAACCCACACAGCAGCCTCCCTCCGCAGTAAACAAAAGTACACGGTACTGTACATTGTGTGTGTGTGTGTGTGTGTGTGTAAATGTATAACATGCCACTGCCACTGCTGGTAACACCAGACAAAAAGAGAAAGACTGAGTCCATCTGTGAAAGCAGCGGGATTAAGCTGTGCTCCAGCCAAGAGCTACACGTCAATCAGCTGCTAAGTGTATGTGCGGGTGTGTGTGTGTGTGTGTGTGTGTGTTACATACACAACTTTACACCCACATACACACACATGGCTCTTGTCCG
>NW_019463452.1:0-492 GCF_002814215.2 Seriola lalandi dorsalis
GGCACAAAACGTCACAGTATAGTAAGGCATAAAAATGCCAAAAAAAGTCATATTCTAGTAGAGCATAAAAATGGCAAAAAACGTCATAGTATAGTATGGCATAAAATTTCAAAAAACATCATAGTATAATAAGGCATAAAAATGCCAAAAAAAGTCATATTATAGTAGAGCATAAAAATGGCAAAAAAAGTCATAGTATAGTATGACATAAAATTTCAAAAAACGTCATAGTATAATACGGCATAAAAATGGCAAAAAACGTCATAGTATAGTATGGCACAAAACGTCATAGTATAGTATGGCATAAAAATGACAAAGAACGTCATATTCTAGTAGAGCATAAAAATGGCAAAAAACGTCATAGTATAGTATGGCATAAAAATGACAAAAAACGTCATAGTATAGTCAGGCACAAAACGTCACAGTATAGTAAGGCATAAAAATGCCAAAAAAAGTCATATTATAGTAGAGCATAAAAATGGCAAAAAACGT
>NW_019463453.1:0-408 GCF_002814215.2 Seriola lalandi dorsalis
CGTTTTTATGGCTTACTATACTATGACATTTATTAACATTTTTATGCCTTATTATAGTATGACGATTTTTGACCTTTTTATGCCATACTATACTATGATGTTTTTTACATTTTTTATGACTCAATATAATACGACGTTTTTTGACGTTTTTTTGCCTTACTATACTATGACGCTATCATGGCTTACTATACTATGACGTTTTCACGGCTTACTATACTATGACATTATTTTACGTTTTTATGACTTACTATACTATGACGTTTTTATGACTTACTATAGTATGACGTTTTTTGACATTTTTATGCCTTACTATACTATGACGTTTTATGGCTTACTATACTATGACGTTTTTACGGCTTACTATACTATGACATTATTTTACGTTTTTATGACTTATTATACTATGAC
>NW_019463454.1:0-464 GCF_002814215.2 Seriola lalandi dorsalis
CTGGAAGGTTTCATCATGGTTGGGGAGGATCTCTCCTTGGTCCACGTCCTCATGAAGATCCTCTCCATCTTTCCTCCAGAACATCACAGCTCTGTGAGGGTAGAAACCTGTAGCGTGGCAGCTGACTGGAGAGGAGGGAGTCTTCTGGAGGAGAGACACTGAGGGAAGCTCTGGAGAATTAAAAAACATTATCATTATCAAGGTATGTCATACATTTTAAAAATACTAAAATAATCAGTAACAACTGATACATCTTTAAACTTTGAGAACAGTGAACATATCCTGTGCTTCAGTTCAAGTGCACATGATGCAGTTTACCTCCACCACCAGGGGGAGCCAAAGTCTCACTCATGATGATAATACAGGGGTTAACTGAATTATTAGTTAAATGCTGTACTATAATAATGCTATACTTAATATTACTCAGTAACAACAATAAAAAATATTCCATTATGAATAAAAAC
>NW_019463455.1:0-359 GCF_002814215.2 Seriola lalandi dorsalis
TGTCACAGCTTGATTAGAATAAATAGTCTTATATAGGCTCTGGGACTGGGCACCAACATACAGCAGGGCAAGCATTTGTGTGTGGTGACTTACTGCTCTTGTCCACCCTCCCCCCATTTTCCTCACTCATCTCTCTCTCTCTCTCTCTCTCTCTCTCTCCGTTTCTCCCTCCTGCTCTCTCTTGGATACTCAAGCTTTACCTTTCTCTGACCTACCCAAGGGGTTTTTGGGCAGATGTGTAAGTCCGAACAACACAATCAGAAAGCTGTTACTGCCTCAGGGCACGAACTTTACACCTCACTCACCCCCCCTCTTGCTCTCCCTCACACTGTTTCACACACACACAAACCCATATATAC
>NW_019463456.1:0-601 GCF_002814215.2 Seriola lalandi dorsalis
GCAGCAGCATGGTGGTAGAATGGTTAGGACTATTCCCTTACACTGAGAAGGGCAAGGTTTCAAAACCTGGTTTCAGGCTTTTATATACTGTGACATTTTTTGCGCCATCCTATACTATGATGTTTTTTTATATCTATATGTCTTACTATACAATTATGTTTTCATGACATTTTATGCCTAATGGACAATCTTTTGTGATATATCATGGATTAGTATGCTAAAATATCCTTGATATCATGCTATACCATGAGCTTGTGATGTAGAAGTATTGTGGTACAATGGTCTGGACTACTGCCTAACACTGACAAGGTCATGGGTTCAATCCCTGTTTTGGGGCTTTACTGTCCTATGATGCTTTTTAGCATTTTTATGCCTTACTATACTATGACGTTTTTTGAAATTTTATGGCATACTATACTATGACGTTTTTTGACATTTTTATGACTTAATATACTATGACATTTTTTGAAATTTTATGCCATACTATACTATGACGTTTTTTTGCCATTTTTATAGTCTACTATAATATGTATTTTTTTGGCATTTTTATGCCTTACTATACTGTGACGTTTTATGCCTGACTATACTATGACGTTTTTTG
>NW_019463457.1:0-498 GCF_002814215.2 Seriola lalandi dorsalis
TTTTTTTTTTTTTAAGTATATTTTTTTGGGCTTTTATGCCTTTAATGGACAGCACAGTGGAGAGAGACAGGAAACAGGGAGGCAGAGAGAGGGGGAATGACATGCAGCGAAAGGCCTTCCGATGCGGGATTTGAACCGGGGCCAACTGCAGCGAGGACTGTAGCCTCTACACATGGGGCGCCTGCTTAAACCACTACGCTACACGACGCCCCGGATCCTGCCCTTTTAAACGGATCAGCACCAAAATGTAATGGGTTTGTCACTGGCCCATGAACCATCCCTCCAACAAGTTTGGTGCAAATCAGTTCAGTAGTTTTTGCTTAATCCTGCTGACAAACAAAGACATGGGTGACTACATAACCTCCTTGGTGGGGGTAACATGTACTTGTACTGGGATATTTTACCAATAATGCCTCCGTACTTTTACTGAAGTAGGGTTTTTCAAGCAGGACTAGTTATGGAGTATTTTTGTAATAATGTATTGGTACTTTTACTGAA
>NW_019463458.1:0-431 GCF_002814215.2 Seriola lalandi dorsalis
TTGTGTGGGGTGTGAGGGGAGACTAAAGACTTCGTGACCACTTCTCTATTGTAACACCCGCCTATGTACATATGGGGGGGCCTGGGTTATTCTTATGATATTCCCTTTGTTTTATGCTTTAAACCAAATAAAACACCACACAATCCCAAAACTTGAAATGTAAAGACTCTTTAGTCGTAATGTTTTACGCTCAAAACAAATAACAGAAAATTACATAAATCCCTTGGGTTTAGTGAGAGTGTTAATATTCAACAGAAATAGTACCCGTTTAGCTGTTATTCAGTGTCTTATGTCCAAACATCACATAAAATGAAACAAAACATTAAATTCAGGAATATGATGGACCCACACGCACTCACACACGCACACTTGGTCCACAACGGTCTCTACCAGTTATTGAAACCCCCTGTTGCAGGCCTGTGTCGTAGCTT
>NW_019463459.1:0-392 GCF_002814215.2 Seriola lalandi dorsalis
GGGGCTTAAGAAACATGAAACCTTGTGAGTACACAGAGAGAGAGAGAGAGAGAGTTAGCATTAGCACAACCACTAACACTGTATCAGCCACTGTCAATTACAAGCTAACAAACAGTAAACCAATAAAAGATGCTAACTACACTAACTGTTCTGATACGTCTGCTAGTCTCTGAATCTGGTCTCAACAGACTCCTCATCTGAGTCTGGGTCTGACTGAGGCCAGGAACTCACTGGATGCACGTCTTAGTTTTCATTTTGGTCACATGTTAATGGGTTAGAGTGGACACACTGGCTGCATGAGACATGAGGGAGACGCACATCTCGTGCCTCACACCTCGGAGCTATGTGACATGATCCAGAGTTTTGGCCTCTCACCTATTTTATTCATGTAA
>NW_019463460.1:0-506 GCF_002814215.2 Seriola lalandi dorsalis
GAGAAGCTGAAAAGGATTAAAATTATGAATTGATTATTAGACTCTTCCCAATTACTTTTTTGTCGATCAATCAATGTAGCCTTGTTCAGATAGGAGTCAGTCTGTTGGTAGACGTGGTTGAAAATGCCATTCTAGCCTAGACTACACTAGATATTCTGTGAATAGAAGAAGCTAAAGCACACACTGTTAAAAAAGAATAGCTGGGTTTTTTTTTTTGGGCACTTGGGGGCAGCAGAAACAACTTGTAAACACAGCACTGATGTGTTGAACTTGTTTGTAATTGTCGATTAAAACATCCAGCGCATATGGAGCGACATTCACTTTAATTTACTTTAATAAGTAATGTTCACTGGGCAAATTCAAGTCACTTTCCTTTTAGCTCAGTTTTTGGTCTCCACCAATCTCTCAGGGAAATATGTGGCTATCTGGCCTCCATCTTCTCCAGTTAGCCACTAACCTGGTCATTTTCATTTAGTGTTAGGAAGGTAGCTCACAGAACAAACAGG
>NW_019463461.1:0-425 GCF_002814215.2 Seriola lalandi dorsalis
AAAAAAAAAAAAAAATTAAATCATACTTTTTAAGGATTTTACAGTGAATCTTAGTGTCTCATGTTATTTCTTTTCCCCCAGATGCTCCAAGGATCCAGCTGATTACTGGCAGTTTGAAGGTGGATTTTTCTTCATCTGCTGCGTTGCACCGTCACTTCTGGTAAAGATTCATTGACCTTTGTGGTATGTTTTGATTTGACTTATTACAGTTTTTTCTGAATGCTTAAGCACATTTTTTGCAACATTGGCTATTTTTGCTAAACTCTACACACAAATGAGAAAACCTTTCACCAAATTATCAAAACGTTATAGTTCTCTTGCAAAAGCGAACACAGCTTGATTAACTCTTCACACCTTAGTAAAAATGGTGTTTTCGTATCAAACAGTAAACACATGCCATCATTTACTAAGCACATAATGTGCCA
>NW_019463462.1:0-479 GCF_002814215.2 Seriola lalandi dorsalis
TTTGGTAATCTGTGTGGTATGTGGCATGCTCTGTTATTTTCTACAGGTTGTTGCATCATTTTTGACCTTTAGAGGTAGTTTTATTTTTAGTGAGCTGGATGAGAAAACAGCATTGGTAAGAATACATTTATGTCCTCCTTTAGTGTGGCTTTATGATTCACACTTGACAGAGAGTGCAAAAGCTTGGGGTCAACCCTCCTCAAAACACACCCAAGCGCACGCACACACTCACACACTCACACACTCACACACTCACACACGCTATCAGACAGCAGCATCTGCGGCGCATACACAGACTCGCTTTCTTGAGGAGCTTTGTCTTCAATCCTTGAATAACCCCCTCCACCCAAGCCTTAAAGAGACAAAAACAAGGTGACAAACACCTGAACAACTTGTGATGATTTATCACAGTATGAAGGGTGGAGTCACCTTTTGAAAATGTTGTATAAGCAGTTAATTAGAAGAACAACAGGTCAGTT
>NW_019463463.1:0-432 GCF_002814215.2 Seriola lalandi dorsalis
TTATGTTACATACACTATGGTCTTCATCAGCAGGTAGATTTTACTCAGTTGTCATGGAGATGGAGTTGTTAATGAGCCATCTGAGTGGCTTTTATGATTTTATCCATAGCATATTTTCCAATAAATCAGTGACAACTGATTTACAATTTACATTTACACTAAATTGGTTGAAAGCTCTAGAAATATTTAGTAGTTTGGATTGTTCGTAAAAAATGTCATCAGTCTGAAAAAATGTAATTTACTAAATTATCGGTTATAAATCATGAGTAGTGCATGTTGGAGTATTATTACAGCTTTTCTCTCTTAATTGGTGTTTGTTGGTGTTCAGAGGTTGTTAACATTTGAGCAGATTTGTTCTCTCTACTGGCGTTTAAAAAGAATGCATGAATTTAATATGCAGGACAAAAGGTCAATTATCGATGTCTTCAGTAT
>NW_019463464.1:0-451 GCF_002814215.2 Seriola lalandi dorsalis
TCTGGTCTCAGACTCCTCCTCTGAGTCTGGGTCTGACTGAGGCTCAAACATGTGGCTGAGTCTCTCTGATGTTTCCTCCTCTAACCATCTTGATGCTCTCTGCTCTTTCACCTGTCCACCTGGAGCAAGCAGGTAGTGGGCGGGGCTCAAGGCCTGATCCAGATTTCTCAACCAGGAAGTAAGAGATGAGACTTTTTACGTGGGAAAACCATGCTAAACAAAATATATATCATAGAAGATTTTTACAGAGTTTAAAAAATGTCTGAGAGTAAGCTTAAGTCATTCTGTAGCAGATTTACTTTGATTGTCCTGCTGCATCACCAGCCTCTCCTGTCTTACTTACTTTTTCTTGCCACTGTAGAAACATTTTGATAACAGCCAGTCTAAAACAATGTTTTTTTAGGGAGGTCCAAGGGGAAAGTGTGTGTGTACCTTGGTATGTTGTCGTCGA
>NW_019463465.1:0-608 GCF_002814215.2 Seriola lalandi dorsalis
TGCCTTACTATACTATGACTTTTTTTAAACTTTTTTTGCCTTACTATACTATGACTATTTTTTTGACTTTTTATGCCTTATTATACTATGACTATTTATGCCTTACTATACTATGACGTTTTTATGACTTTTTTTGCCTTACTATACTATAATTTATTTTTGACTTTTTATGCCTTACTATACTATGACGTTTTTATGCCTTATTATACTATGACTTTTTTATGACTTTTTATGCCTTACTATACTATAACTTATTTTTGACTTTTTATGCCTCACTATACTATGACGTTTTTATGCCTTATTATACTATGACTTTTTTATGACTCTTTATGCCTTACTATACTATAACTTATTTTTGACTTTTTATGCCTTACTATACTACGACGTTTTTATGACTTTTTATGCCTTACTATACTACGACGTTTTTATGACTTTTTATGCCTTACTATACTATGACGTTTTTATGACTTTTTTTGCCTTACTATACTACGACGTTTTTATGACTTTTTATGCCTTACTATACTATGACGTTTTATGACATTTTTATGCTCTACTATAATATGTATTTTTTTGGCATTTTTTTGCCTTACTATACTGTGACGTTTTGT
>NW_019463466.1:0-500 GCF_002814215.2 Seriola lalandi dorsalis
GGGGGCATTTTTGCCTTTAAGTCAGCAAGTGCAGCAAAGGAGCACAGGAAGGAAAACAAACTGTAGGTGGCAAGACACAGGAGCCCGGCTTTGATCCTGAGGAGTGCAGCAATTTATTTTCTGACAAGCAGCTAAAACTATGCCCACATTTCCCTGCAACTTTACAGCTACTAACTGTAACTCTGCTCCTGTCACCAGCCTCACCGTCACGTACAACGCTGCTCTCGCTCCACCGCTCACACCCGACGCACACCTTACGCACACCCGACGCACAGAGCAATAATGGAGCCACGCCACTTGTATAACATTTAGTAAATATGATGCACAGCTCCTTATGGAAAACAGTGATTACAGCCAAACTTTAGCCAAACTTTTATTTTCACTGCACGTAGATCAGATACCCTTGAATATAGAAATGACTCATTGAAATCGATTGAGAAATATTAAATGTTATAGAGCTTTATATCCATAAAAACTGCAGCTCCTCCGTTGTCCAGACC
>NW_019463467.1:0-448 GCF_002814215.2 Seriola lalandi dorsalis
AGGGTTTGTGGTAAGTGCTCACTCCTCATGGCTTGACAGTCCAGCGATGTAATGGAGTTGCACTGGGATGACTCTGAATGATTGTCCCCGGTGAGTGTCACTTCTGATCTAAAGTTGTGGTTGGATTGTTGTTATCCAGTCCTTGTAGCTGCTGGTCCTGACGACCCCTTAGAACTGGTGCACCTCCCTCTCACTATCCTCTTCCTCACCGACAAGATCCCATGCTCTGTGGCAGAGAAGCTTCTCCACTAATGTTTTATCTTTATCCTGGTTAGTGCACAACTTTTTTGGTGGAACTGACTCACTTTTTGGATGTGATGGCGCCCTATTGGTCCTATGACAAAAAGAGTACTGTTAAAGAAATATAAATATATAAAACATACAATGAAGTTAAATAAATGAGTAAATAAGTTAAATAAAGTCTTTGGACACACCGTCGAATGTTAAA
>NW_019463469.1:0-493 GCF_002814215.2 Seriola lalandi dorsalis
ATTATTATTATTATTATTATTATTATTATTATGATTCATTATTTAGCTCAGCTGAGAACTCACTCGTCTTTGTGGATGAAGCCTTTGGCGTCGGGATCAAACAGTTTGAAAGCGTTTAAGATGGTGTCTTCAGGGTCTGTGCCTGCAGTCGGAAACCAGAGATTCATTGTTATCCACTGCATCAGCTGTGTCCAGCCTCTCTGACCTCTGACCTCTTAAACAAAGGTACATCTACTGCAATCCTTCATCAACAGCTTCATGCATCTGTCTGCTGTGATCAGTTACAGCTCCTCCAGTATAAAGGTCTGTGTCCATGTGTAGTGTGATTATAGATTATAGATCAGCTCTAGCTTCTATATTAATACTGTGAAAGTATCAAAGCCTCAGTCCACAGAGAAATGCACACAGCCTGTATTCAGAAACTGAGCCTTAAAACCAGCCGTCAGGACTTCTGGAACTTTGTGATGTCACAACAAAGCAGTCACCAAGCCCC
>NW_019463470.1:0-369 GCF_002814215.2 Seriola lalandi dorsalis
GGTCATCAGGTGGGAACCTCCTTTCACCAGTGTTTCGTCTAGTTGGTCCCACAACACCTCCAGGAGGCTAGACAGTGATCACTGACAATTATTATCAATATCTGAGAAGAAAAATAAGAAAAATTTGTAATGATCTGATTCTATTATACTCATATGCAGCAGATAGGCTTGAGGGGTTTGCAGTTTTTAAAACAATTTCAGGCCAAAAGATTCTGTTTTCCTACAAATGACTGAGAATTTTGTGATCACGATGATTTACACTTAAAAGAGCCTTTCCCCAACAACACTCTTTCAACTCATACATAATATTTTAGCAAGTTTCAGCACATTCCATGCAGTTCTTGAACATGTTAGGATTTAGATAATTAC
>NW_019463471.1:0-436 GCF_002814215.2 Seriola lalandi dorsalis
GAAACAATGAAAAGAGAGAACAGGAGGGCAAAGAAAAAAAAACAAAGAGCAGATACGGAAAGAGCGGATGTACGGAGAACCCTACTCTCCCATAAGCCTCTACAGTGTACCTCCTCTCTACATTGCAAGCTGATTTTTGAGGGTTTGGAGTCTGGGTTTTAGATCTGTCTTACCCAAGTTTAACAGTAGCTGTTGGAAAAAATCAAAAGTGTTCCTCATGCATTTTCAAGGTGAATGGCATATGTGAGTCCAAACACAATGTACATGGCCTGGGGCAGGTTCTCAACATGCATCACAATGTTTCCCTCCAAGATAATTGCAACTGAGGTTGCATTGTGGTGAAGGGGCTGCTTGTGTATACTCTCGTCCGGTTGATGGCAGAGGATTCCCACTGGCATGTTACTGTATGAACTCTCATCATCAACGCCCTGAAAAA
>NW_019463472.1:0-539 GCF_002814215.2 Seriola lalandi dorsalis
GGCGATCTCGATTGTCACTAGTGCGGCCTTCAACACCATGTTCAATAGATCTGATGAAGGATTTATACTCCAGTGCATTGCCTTCGAACATTGGAATGGCAAGATCAGGAAGTAGCGATGCTTTGTGATTCTTCACAAGGTACTCTGTGACGTTGGCTTGCTGTGAGATGGCCTTACACAGACTATCAAGAGCTGGTCCATCATTGCTTTCCATTTTTGGTGCAGACTGGGGACCTTGAGCAGTTACCAGCTGGGCATTGTTCTTAACATCAGGTGTAGGTAATGTGTAGGAGCGGTCAGTAAATCAACGCGCATTCACTCTTTCGTAGTGTCACAATAATACTTTCTTTTATTGCATAACAGCAACAGCAAAATAAATAAAGATCATCTTAAACAGAAAACTCGCTTTATGTCAAAACGCGGTTGAAAAATAGTTTGCCCTTCCGCTCTCTAGCCAAACACACCCCCTACCTGTGCTCAGGTGACGTCTACTTATAGAGTTAACACCCCCTGACATCATCATTGCATCATCATAATCA
>NW_019463473.1:0-477 GCF_002814215.2 Seriola lalandi dorsalis
AGTGAACAGTAAGAGCTCCGCATTCAGAAATTGAAGTACAACTTCAACTTGCCACCACTTCCAAATTGGTTCTATAGGTTGAAATTGTGTATGTTTTTTTAAATAGACATTAATAGACATCACAAAGTCTCTGGAACAAAATGCATTAATAACAGCTAGCCCTTTTTGTATGCTTCCACATAGACATGTGAATATAAACAGCAAGAGGTTCTGACTAGTTCCCACTTTCCTCCTCCATTTCTTCAGCTATAAACAATGATGTCAACAGCCTTGTGACTGGCCAGTTCTTGAAAAGTACACATGCTGATGAATTCATCACCTCTCTGAAGAAGTATGAGAGAAAGCCTTACAAGAGTGAATACGTTGAAAGCTGCCACAAGGCCCCAGTGTGGGAGCTTTTGCACTTGTCAGTTTTCTGAAACTGCTATGATTGTCCCTTAGCAGCCATAACTGAGCACATTTCCTTCACCCTTCCAA
>NW_019463474.1:0-421 GCF_002814215.2 Seriola lalandi dorsalis
GGGGGGGGGGGGGGGGGGGGGGGGGGGGGGGGAAGACAAAAGTCCTCTGATGTCAAAAACTACAACAAAACTAATTCATCCAAAATCCTCAAAAGTAAGGAAATAAGGAGAGAGAGAGAGAGAGAGAGAGAGAGAGAGAGAGAGAGGAGAGAGAGAGAGAGAGAACAGGTGACTCACCTGAAGAGCCGAGCATGTTTCATATAATCTGCATCTTCATCGTACTGCTTCTGAGAACCAATCCCCACCCAGAAGAAGTTCTCCGGCTCCTCCCCCTCATTTATCACCTAGGAGATAAAAACAAGACTCTGAAGCACAGACACACACACACTGTCTGGGTGTGATGACATCATCACATGACTAGATTACAGACACTCATCATGAGGGACGTTGTCATGATGCAGACGAGCTGGTTTAAGAAAAA
>NW_019463475.1:0-492 GCF_002814215.2 Seriola lalandi dorsalis
ATATTGTTGTTTTCATTTACGACCATATCCAGAGCCATGAGAATCAGAGGAAACGTCCGGAAATTTCTAGCAGATTCACAAATAACTGATGCAGTGAAATACGTGGTGTACCAGGCCTCAGTGGACGGAGATTGGGCAGTTGTGTGCTCTCCAAGAAAAATATTTCTTACAAACTCAGCATATCGCTCTTTTGGGTTTTCTATATTTCTATGAAGAATGATGTCTTTCATATATTTGTATTCTTCCTTGCCTATCTGTTCAGTTATACTCCCCTTAACTTCCTTAATTTTTTCCTCCTTTCCCATTTGATTATTGTCAAGCTTTTTTCCAACCGGATAGACATATAGAGTTTTAGGATTGACCAAATATATCCAGTCATTGACCATCAGGTATGTCACCCCTTCTTCTCCAGTCTTTGCGTAGTGACGGATCACATTTCTAACATCTTGTCCTGATTTAATCTCATAACACTCCTTTAGAATATCCTTTAGT
>NW_019463476.1:0-410 GCF_002814215.2 Seriola lalandi dorsalis
CTCCCGGCTCTCAGCTCGCGGACACACGGGCTTTTAATTTGCAGACACACGGGCTCGTAGCTTCCCGGAGATAGGCTCGTAGCACGCAGACACACCGGCTCTCACCTGTACAGAGAAACCCACGAACCACAGACACCCGGGCTCTCGTGCCGACTTCAAGATCTCGGCTACCGACAAAAGCCGAACAACAACCGATAAAGAATCAGATACCGCTGCCCCGCCCCCTTGTTGCTCTTTATTAAAGAGCCAGGTGAGCCAGGTGAGCCAGCTTCACAGAGCCCGTGCAACTGATGATTGAGAACGAAGGGAGTCTCTCCGTCAGTCAACCCATCAACCTTCACAACGACAGAAAATACACAAGGTAAGGTCTAAATACAGAGTTGATGTTATCGTTGTGTTCATCCTGGATT
>NW_019463477.1:0-432 GCF_002814215.2 Seriola lalandi dorsalis
TTCCAGAAAGACTTCACTGTGCGAGTAAATGTAGCCACTAAATGTGACCCCAGCTGCTGATATCAGCTCTCCCTCGACCTTGTCTGTCTGTCTGTGCTTTGATATTCTCTCTCTTCCTTCTGACCTCATTTTGCTCCATCCCACTCATCCTATGTGTCCAGTTGAATTAAGGTTATTAGGTTTTGGGTCAGCTACACCACTGCTTCTCTTGCTCTTCTTTTTCTTCTCTCTGTCTCTTTCTTTTGGGGTGGGGGTGGGGGGGTTTCCAGCTCTGCCAGGGCTTTCTTAGCCTCTTTATTCAGGCCAGCTCAGCTTGGTGCGGCTCAGATCAGATCAAACACCAGGGGAGAGGAGAGGAAGAGGCACAAAGAGATTCTGCAGAGATGGGAGAGGAGAGCAGAGGAGGATGACAAGGCGTTGTGTGAAGGCGGA
>NW_019463479.1:0-488 GCF_002814215.2 Seriola lalandi dorsalis
ACGTCATAAAAAAGTCACAGTATGTAATGGCATGAGACGAAATTATGTAATTAGCCATAAAAACGCCAAAAAAGATCTTAGTATAGTATGGCATAAAATGTCAAAAATAAATCATAGTATATTAAGGGAAAAAAAGGTCATAAAATCGCTATAGTATGCCAAGGAATGAGACAAAGTAATATAATTAGGCATAAAAAAGCCAAATAAGATCTTAGTATAGTATGGCAAAAAAATGACAAAAAACGTCATAGTATAGTATGGCATAAAATGTCAAAAATAAATCATAATATATTAAGGCAAAAAAAGATCATAAAATCGCTATAGTATGCCAAGGAATGAGACAAAGTAATATAATTAGGCATAAAAAAGCCAAATAAGATCTTAGTATAGTATGGCAGAAAAATGACAGGAAACGTCATAGTATAGTATGGCATAAAATGTCATAAATACATCATAGTATAATAAGGCATAAAATGTCATAAAAAAGT
>NW_019463480.1:0-481 GCF_002814215.2 Seriola lalandi dorsalis
ACAAGGTTCAGTTTGGCTGGTTTTATTTGGAGCTTTCAGCCACATCTTGTGGGCTTCATCAGCAGATGGGGTTTGGTAACTTAGTGTCACATATATATGTAATGTACTCAAGTGCATTGTTTACAATATAGCATCACTTGTGGTTTAGGAGAATGTGAACGTCACGCCTGGAATTACACTTTTGCGGTTCCAGGTTTTCAGAAAAGAAAACAGTAAAGTGCCTTAGACTATATCTACAGTAGGTTACAACCCAGGAAGCAATTTATATATAATTAATAATAATAATTGTTTTGATTACTATAAATATCTTCAATCCTATATGTAACATTGTCATTAAATGACAATGTCAGTGGACCCACTTAGTAAAAGATAGAAATTCTTTGAACAACACACTAGTGCTTTTGCATATTTAAGGCCATTTACTGCAAATCACATTTCACACTTCTGCTGCCTGTTATCCAAAGAATACAACATGGTATAC
>NW_019463481.1:0-439 GCF_002814215.2 Seriola lalandi dorsalis
TGACAAAAACCACCACAATTCCCAAGGACACATGCCCCCATGGATGATGAATTCAACAATTGAATCACTAGAGCCATTTTCCTACCTGTACCAAGTCTCTGAGGTCCGAAGTCCAAAGAGGAAAAGTAAGAAGCTGACCTTGCTTTTATAGTGTGGGAGGTTCAGCTCCCTGTGGTTATGGCCATGACTTTGTTACGCTACGGTCTGCAGAAGTGGTGGACGGGGGGTTAACACTGCATTTTGACTGTAGTGACGGTGAGAAACTAAGTGAATATATGTAGGAGTCTCAACAGACAAGGGCCCCAGAGTGATACGAGTCAACAGCACTAACCATTAGGGCAATGTGTCAAGAAAACCAATACAACGCACTGCCGAAACCCGGGATCGAACCAGGGACCTTTAGATCTTCAGTCTAACGCTCTCCCAACTGAGCTATTTC
>NW_019463482.1:0-407 GCF_002814215.2 Seriola lalandi dorsalis
TTTTTTTTTTTTTTAATGTGGGCACAAATTTGTCCAGTTTTAAAGCATCAAACAAACCCATGTGTCTGCAGGTGGGCAGCATACGTGTAGTGTTGTTGCTGTTTTGTGTTTGTTACTTTTTTTCTCGGGATAGTCAGAAGTATTTGTTTTTAAATCATTTTAATAAACAGAAATCACAGGCAACAGGCAAAAATAATGGACACACATTTCCAGTGTATTCTATGCTACTTTCTGTACGTTGCTCTATGTGATTGTGTTTTCTACGTCTACATGTTAGAGGGCCACTGTTGCAGGGCCACTGTAGTTTAGATTGTAAGTCGATGCAAAAGTTTATATATGTGACTCTGGAAAAAGTAGTTTGACAAAAAAAAAATCTTTATTTTATTTTCTGTCATCCACATCTCATC
>NW_019463483.1:0-431 GCF_002814215.2 Seriola lalandi dorsalis
AAGTTCTGAGTCCGGAGGAAACTGGAGATAAAGATCTGCTCTGTTCACACTCATGGACACACTTATATTTATATAGGAATCTAAATGATATGTATAGGTGTGTGTGTAGAACACAGGTGTGCAGTGCAGGTATGTGTATAGATTAATCTGTGAACCATCAACTCTTTGTTGTGTAACTGATTTTAATCTTTGTTAAAGATAAACACAAGAACCTTTTCATGTCTTCAGTCAGAGCTGAAAAGAGACTCTGAAGAAAGTGAATTTAAAACTGGAAAGAAAACATCAATGTACAAAAGAAATGAAAGTAAAAATCAAATGGAGCAGTGACCTCCACTAATTAGGAGACATGCAGGCGACAAATCTATATTTACAAAGAACCATGTTAATGTCACATTAGAGAGTAAAAACTGAACATTTATAAACTGAATGAA
>NW_019463484.1:0-431 GCF_002814215.2 Seriola lalandi dorsalis
ATGAATCTGTTTCAGCACGCAGATCCCTTCAGTAACAATAAATCTGATTCGATCTTCAGCAGGAAGAAGCAGAGCTCTGCAGCAGCTTGGCAACATCACATCAGACAATGTTATAGAAACTATCAGCCCAGATATACAGGCCCAGTAGGAAGAGATAGTGAGATTAGCCTGTACCGTATGAAATTTTGCCTGAGAGAGAGAGAGAGAGAGAGAGAGAGAGAGAGAGAGAGAGAGAGAGAGAGAGCTCTCTGCTGCAGAGAGCTGAGCCCTGCTAGCTCGTACTAGATATGACAGCTTGATGAATTTACATTCCCAGGCAATCAATGCAAGCCTCGGAAGCCAAAGCCATTCACTATTTTTAGTCTCAGGTAACAACGGCATCCATTAGAGAGGTTTGACTTGATGAGAAATCCAGATCTGACTGAAAGACA
>NW_019463485.1:0-389 GCF_002814215.2 Seriola lalandi dorsalis
TGATGACCTAGTAGTCATGGTCCAAGTATTTTTTTTTTTTTTTTTTTAAGATGGATGAATGACAGCTTGCCCCAAGACCACAATAAGGGATCAGATCCAAATTATTGTAACATGAGAGATTGTTCATAACCTCATTACATTTGTTCAAGAAGTGTATTAAGGGGACAGAGCATGTTTAATAAAAAAATAATAAAACCAAAGACTTGAATGACACTTGGCTCATAAAATCTTATTCTGTCCATGTAGTAAATGCTGTGTGATTACTATGCAGTGTTCATAATGGTTTGTTTAAATGTGAATATTACTTGCCAATTTTGAATGTATAAAGTATGACTAGTGTAACACACAGGAAGTAGATCAAATACTAAATATGTAGGTTAAAAATCGCT
>NW_019463486.1:0-486 GCF_002814215.2 Seriola lalandi dorsalis
GAGGAGGAGGAGGAGGAGGAGAAAGAGTAGACAGATGTTTTTCTGTTATTGTGAAAGACAGAGTAACCAGCATCAGAGCAGAACAGATTCCAGGACTGATCGTTCTCTCCAAACACACACTCGTCTCTGTTTCCTTTCCTTGTGATGCCTCTGTAACTCACTGATACATCAACCACTCCTCTCCACTCGACCTCCCAGTAACAGCGACCAGTCAGACCAGTTGAACACAGCAGCTGAGGCCAGTTGTCAAATCTGTCTGGATGATCAGGATATGACTGATCCTCCTTCACATGTGTCACCTTCCTGTTGTTGTCAGACAGTTTGATCCTTCTGTTCACTGTGTTTGTGTCGATTGTGAGTTCACAGGAATCTGATGGAGAGAAAGAGACACAGCTGCAGTTATTGATCATCTGATCAGTGATGTGACAGTTTGAAGATGGTTGAATGTGCTGCTTTGTTTTCATCAATCACATTAAAAACACACTT
>NW_019463487.1:0-441 GCF_002814215.2 Seriola lalandi dorsalis
TTCAACCAATCAGATTCTGCATCCTTCCACGCTGAGCCAGTTGGTAAATCAAACTCTTGCCGAAGCCAGTCGGGAGAGGAGCGAAAACTTCTCTGTTCTCTGCTCTTCTTTCGATGAAGGAATACTCTCCAGTTCTGATACATCTGAAGTTATAGCAGCATCTATGCTAACCTTTTTAGGAGCCGCTGCAGTCACACTTAAGACATGCCAATAATACACAGGACCTTGATCGGTCTGAACCACTGCGGTTCAACCACAAGTGGGCAGCTCGGAGCCTCGCAAGATGGATTCTCGCTTGAGAGAAATCCAAGTTTAATTTTTGTGGATAGATATTCAAAACTGTGACAATAAACTGTATATACTTTATCTATTTGAGTCTTACAAAGCCTTTTTGTTGTTTATAGACTAAAGAGACACCACTCAACCATCTCTGCAATGATC
>NW_019463488.1:0-496 GCF_002814215.2 Seriola lalandi dorsalis
CCAGGAAATACTTTTAGCATTTTAACACTTCCTGTTCCCTCGTCATCAAGTCTCTGGGTTTATTTGAATAAATTAAATAAGCTCTCTTTACATCTCCACGGAACAAAACATATCAGGAGGTTATTTTCTGTAATAATCCAAAAGCCACTGGCTTTTAGCGGAGGGAACCAGGGTGATGCTAACTTCCTGGTTAGCCTACGAACAGCACTCTACACTCTGACTCATATTCTGCGAGGTAGTTAGTAGAAAGAAAGAAATAAATAAATATAAATATTGAAAATCGTGACCCAACCGTGATTGGTCATTCCTACCCGTCCGAGTTCGCCTGGGAGATAAAAATAAAATAATATGATAAGGACATTTAACATTTTGTTTATGTATAAAAACCAACTCATAAGACACTTACCCTTTAAAAAGACAAAGCACACAGACCGCTGACAAAACTAATGATCTAACGAACCGACTGTAAAGAACAATCTCTTGTCAAACTTTAACA
>NW_019463489.1:0-357 GCF_002814215.2 Seriola lalandi dorsalis
ATGTATCAGCTGAAGTTTAACATCTCACCTGCATGCCTGAATTCCACTTAATCATGTCGCCCGGCCTCATGCAACCATAAGGTTGCTGCTTCTGTACAGAGCACAACCTGTGACACGTTGAGGCTTTTTAAAAGGAAGTGGTGATCGAGGCTCAGGACATCACACCGCTATTCAGACCGTTTGACATTTAGTCAACATCCCGACGACATGAAGGTTTCATCTGCCTCTCTGCTCCTCGGTGAGTTAAACCCAGAGCTTTTGAAATTGTTCCAAACAGTCAGAGATTTTGTTGATGTTTTTGGTGATTACTGACCAAACAGAATAAATGACACTTTTTTTTTTTTTTTTTACTAATTT
>NW_019463490.1:0-444 GCF_002814215.2 Seriola lalandi dorsalis
TGACCAGACTATACCTTTAACTATAACTGACCAGACTATACCTTTAACTATAACTATAACTGACCAGACTATACCTTTAACTATAACTGACCAGACTATACCTTTAACTATAACTATAACTGACCAGACTATACCTTTAACTATAACTGACCAGACTATACCTTTAACTATAACTATAACTGACCAAATTATAACTATAACTATAACTGAGCAGACTATAACTATAACTATAACTGACCAGACTATACCTTTAACTATAACTATAACTGACCAAATTATAACTATAACTATAACTGACCAGACTATACCTTTAACTATAACTATAACTGACCAGACTATAACTTTAACTCTAACTATAACTGACCAGACTATAACTATAACTGACCAGACTATAACTATAACTGACCAGACTATAACTTTAACTATAACTATAACTGACCAGAC
>NW_019463491.1:0-496 GCF_002814215.2 Seriola lalandi dorsalis
AAAGGAAGGGGGGAAAAAAAAACAAAAAACAAACCACTCCACCACTCAGCCGCCTGGCCCCTACGCTTGCCCTGCTAATCACCGGATCTGGTCCCTGTCCCCGCTATGGGCCCCCCCACCCCCACTCACAATCAACTCACACACACACACACACACACACACACACACACCATACAACATTTACACAGGCTCCTCTATTCCGTCTCTCTCTCTCTCTCACACACACACTACCGTATTTTCTTTTTTCTTCAGGGTTTTTTTCCTATTAGACACCCTCTGCAATTATTATCATTATTTCTTTTTTTCTCTCTTCCTCTTGTGTGTTTGGTCCAATCTTTCTCGCTACTGTTACACTCATCTTCACTTGTTTTGTAATCACTTCATAAAGGAAAAAAAAAATACGGTTCACCCTGTTTTTCTTTAGGGTTTACCCACATGACCGGAGTGAAACTGAAGTTAAACAGACCCTTTCCACAGCAGGTTTTTTTTTTTTGCT
>NW_019463492.1:0-416 GCF_002814215.2 Seriola lalandi dorsalis
GAGGCAAAGAGGAAGGTGAAAAACTCCAAGAAGAGGCGGGATAATAACAATACAGGTACACACACACACACACACTCTGTAAGTGTGTATTAAGATCATCACTGGAAACAGATGTGATCTAGGATTTGATCTCTGCAAGAATCATGTTTGTCTCTCTCTCTCTTTACAGATAATCCTGCCCAAATTATCCAGAACACTTTGCAGCAGCAGCAGCAGCAGCAGCAGCAGCACCGTGACGTCAGGGGTTTCCCACCAAGACACGCAGGGCCTTCATTTAGGCACCAGAACCCGAGGAACAAACAGCCTCCATTCAGACACACACACACACATACACTATCCCAACACACAGACGTGCCTCCCATGAACCTCCCGCCTCTCTGCCCTTACCCTCCTCCCCTTCCTCACCATTTTCCCCC
>NW_019463493.1:0-379 GCF_002814215.2 Seriola lalandi dorsalis
TAGATTGCCTCATGACAACAGTGTGTGTGTGTGTGTGTGTGTGTGTGTGTGTGTGTGTGTGTGTGTGTGTGGGTAAGGGTGGGGTGGCTAAGAAGCAAAGTTCCCCAGAGTGCAGACATTATTCATGAGTTCACTAAGTGGCTCGTCTGTAATGGAGGACGAGGCGGGGGCGTCTCCTGATACATCTTCATCAGAAACACTCACATTTAAATTCCTCATTCACCGTCACCTGCAGTAAACACATTAAAGCCCAACGCGTGACGAGCTTCACGTGCACAGACTGAAGCCTGAGGGATTTATATAAGACCACCATCATCTTACTGTTCTTCACTTTAAAGGAAAAGTTCAACGTTTTAGGAAGAATGTTTATTAGTGGACA
>NW_019463495.1:0-494 GCF_002814215.2 Seriola lalandi dorsalis
ACAAAGGGAAGCACAAGGACTATATAGACAAGGGAGGCAAGGGTGATTGAACACAGGTGAAACACATTAGGGCGGGGCAGACAATCACCACAGACACAGGACCAAGACAGGAAGCAACACACAAACACACAAGGAAACCAATACAAAATAAAACAGGAAGTGCAAAAAGTCAAAAATAAAACTAACAAAAAGTGTCTGCCATGGCAGAACCCCCCCCTTAAGGGTCGAATCCCAGACGACCCTTAACCAAAACACAACTCGGGCGGGAGGAGGGATCCAGGGGCCAGCATATTCTGATGCTCTGTGGAAAACAGGGCAACTCAGGTGGTCGAGGCGGAGGCCTTATGGACAGGCTTGGCAGTTCAGTGGGGCGACCCGGAGGTCAGGCAAACAGACGGAACCGTTCTGGAGGCCGGCAGCGAAGACGGGGTTTCTCCGGAGGTCGAGCCGGAGGATGGCGTCGCCCCTCTGGAGAACGAGCAGTAGGACGGCGG
>NW_019463496.1:0-467 GCF_002814215.2 Seriola lalandi dorsalis
AGTGAGGGCTGAGGAGTCAGGGCTAAGGAGTGAGGGCTGAGGGGTGAGGGCTGAGGAGTGAGGGCTGAGGAGTCAGGGCTGAGGAGTGAGGGCTAAGGAGTGAGGACTGGGGAGTGAGGGCTGAGGAGTCAGGGCTAAGGAGTGAGGACTGGGGAGTGAGGGCTGAGGAGTCAGGGCTAAGGAGTGAGGACTGAGGAATGAGGACTGGAGAGTGAGGGCTGAGGGGTGAGGGCTGAGGAGTGAGAGCTAAGGAGTGAGGACTGAGGAGTCAGGGCTGAGGGGTGAGGACTGAGGACAAAGGACTTAGGACAAAAGACTAAGGATCAAGGATTGAGGACTGAGGATCGAGGAGTGAGGATCAAGGACTGAGGACACATGGGACCATCTTTCACCTCAGACCTGTTATTGATTGGCAGCTGCAGCTACAGCTGAAGGATATATCCAGACTGAGGAGGAGGAGTTTGACT
>NW_019463497.1:0-462 GCF_002814215.2 Seriola lalandi dorsalis
ACTGAGTGAAGCCAGTCAGGTGAGAGGTGAGAGTGACATGGATAAAATCCCCCAATATTGCAATGAATGCATCAGGGTGCTGGGTCTGTACTCTCGCAACAGTCTTGTGAATGACGTCACACGTGACTGCAGGCTCAGCTCGTGGCTGAATGTAAACAACAATGGCGACGATGTGTGAGAACTCCCTCAGTACATAGTACGGTCTAGGACCAACTACCAGCAGTTCAATATCCCGACAGCAGATTTTCTCCTTCACTGTGATGTGACCGGGGTTGCACCATCTATTGTTCACAAGCAGAACCAGTCCTCCACCTTTATTCTTCCCACTTGCTCTGGCGTCTCTGTCCGCTCATACTGCAGTGAAGCCGGGTAAATCCACACAACGGTCGGGAGTGTTGTCATTTAACCAGGTCTCCGTGAAACACATGAGACTACACTCACGATATGCTCGCTGGTTCTTCA
>NW_019463498.1:0-502 GCF_002814215.2 Seriola lalandi dorsalis
AGACAGAGACGTGGAGACAGAGACAGAGACGTGGAGACAGAGACGGAGACGTGGAGACAGAGACGTGGAGACAGAGACGTGGAGACAGAGATGTGGAGACAGAGATGGAGACAGAGACAGAGACGTGGACACAGAGACAGAGACGGAGACGTGGAGACAGAGACGGAGACGTGGAGACAGAGACGTAGACGTGGAGACAGAGACGTGGAGACAGAGACAGAGACGTGGAGACAGAGACGTGGAGACAGAGATGGATACGGAGACGTGGACACAGAGACGTGGAGACGTGGAGACGTGGAGTCAGAGACGTGGAGACGGAGACAGAGACGTGGAGACAGAGACAGAGACGTGGAGACAGAGATGGAGACAGAGACGTGGACACGCAGGCAGACAGACGTACAGACTCATTCAGAGACAAACAAACATGCTGAGGCTATTCTCGGAGATATCCTGGGGATTTCTGTGTGTGTGTGTGTGTGTGTGTGTGTGTGTGTGTGTGTGT
>NW_019463499.1:0-492 GCF_002814215.2 Seriola lalandi dorsalis
TTAGACGCAGTTCTGCTCTGTTCTTTAAGTTCACATGGATCAAACAGCTGATCTTGTTTGAGGGAGATGCACAAAAGACGGACGGTGAAAAGTAATCTATTACTCAAAACAAGTTAAACAACATGCATATTATATTTAAGTCTGCAGGTAAATCATTAAGTGTCTGCGACTCACCTGCTCTCAGAGCATGACTGCGGTTTCCATACGCAGCCTGCAGCACCAGCACGTTCAACACTGGACACATCAGACACTCTGCAGATCATTCAATATGCAAATGTAAGTTCAATAGAAAACTATATCATACATTTATTGTCACGTAATGACAGATATAAAGATATTGAGATGTTGTTAGATGTTAGAAAATTCTGAAATATAGAAAGAGCAGCCTGAAGCAGCGGCGGACTCAGAACTCACTCAGGGTGAAGCAGAGAGCTGTGGCCTCCATGTCGTCTTGCTGCTGTCTGACTGTCTGAGCATCACACAGCAGCAGAT
>NW_019463500.1:0-441 GCF_002814215.2 Seriola lalandi dorsalis
TGTGTGTGTGTGTGTGTGTGTGTGTGTGTGTGTGTGTGTGTGTTCATGCGTGCCTGCATCATTCACTTTGACTCACTCCAAAATTCAGTCTGTTGTGTGGGTGTAACCATGGCAACCTTTCTAAGGCAAATGGAGAGGGAACTGTGGGATGAAAGCTCGAGAAGTTGAAGAGGTTACACACACACACACACACACTCGTGCACATACACACGCACACACTCGTGCACACACACACACACATACACACATGCAGCCATGGTTCAGTTTTAGTCGGGTGCTGCCCACACAGCCACAGAGAGGAGCCTCTCCACTTCACAGCGTTACGTAACAGCTTGTTGTGTTGAACGCTGCCCGGTGTTCGTTCACTCAGCTGCTTCTCTGAGAGCTACACACTCCTCACACACACCATGACACACACACACACACACACACACACACACA
>NW_019463501.1:0-508 GCF_002814215.2 Seriola lalandi dorsalis
TGGGCAGGGAGCGCTGTATGTGGGGCATCTTGCGTATGTAGCTAGGCTGCTGAGGCAGGTGGAAAGCCAGTCGGGGCTGCTTGGGCTGTTGGGGTCTGTAGCCAGGCTGCTGGGGCACCTGGGACTGCTTGGGAGGGTAACTGGAAGCCTGGGACTGCTGGGGCCACATGGGTGGATAGCTGGGCTGCTTGGGTGGATAGCTGGCCTGCTGAGGCTGGAAGCCAGGCTGCTGGGGCACCTGGGGCCGCTTGGGCAGGTAGCCAGGCTGTTGAAGTACCTGTGGTGGTACCTGCGGATTCTTAGACTGCTGGGATACTGATAGCCACTGGGGTTGCTTGGGCGGGTAGCTGGGCTGCTGTGGCTGGTAGCTAAGGTGCTGAGGTACCTGAGGCTGCTTGGGCAGGTAGCTAGGGTGCTGAGGTAGGTACCTGGGTTGCTGAGGTATGTGCAGCTTTTGGGGTACCTGCAGCTGCTTGGGTGGGTAGCCGGGCTGCTGGGGCAGGTAGCC
>NW_019463502.1:0-426 GCF_002814215.2 Seriola lalandi dorsalis
GAGTCAGCTGTGTAGCCCACCTGGCTGACATGGCTCCATGTGCACGTTAACTGCTCAGGTTTGTATTGTACAGACGTATCCTGTGTCCAGGCACCGTGGTACCAAACCTGGCAACCCGAGCCTCACAGGACTCCAGGAAGTTGTGCACAGTCACTGCCCCTGGCTGCTGTTTGCCAAGAAATAGTCCATAAATGTGTAGTGAGCCAGAGTCCAAATGCAAAGCGCTCTGAGTCCTGAGTATAAAAACAGCCTTTAATCTGGAAACTGTGGAGGCCGCTGATGTTCACCGAACGCACCGTCACATTCATGAAACCAGTTTGAGACGACTTTGAGGCATGAAGCGTTATCCTGTAGGGGAGGCTTTTCAACCACTCCAACCACTCATTCTATGATCTAATTGGAGGATACTCTCCATTTCCTGGAGCA
>NW_019463503.1:0-431 GCF_002814215.2 Seriola lalandi dorsalis
TTATCTTTCTAATCCAGGGTAGCAAAGCTCCAAAAATAATAGTTTTATATATATATATTTTTTTTTTTTTTCTTTAAAAAGGTAGAACACTATGACGCTGTAATAATGGAGTCAAATAATAAAATAGTCAATTTTCCGCCCGTTTCTGATGACGTCACAGGTTTGACTCTCATGTCTCTGCTCATGCCTTCCCCCCCCAAAAAAACTGACTTTATCATCCCGGACTGCAGGAGCAACATAATAATTCATATTCACATCATTATTTTTAATACCTCTGAGTATTCTGGTAATATTTCATAATTGCAGTGGAGTGACCTTAGGACAAATGCCATTATGAGTTTAAAGGATGACGACTAATCTGAAAGATGTAATTCCCTCTGAATATTCGGAGGGCCTCGTCGACGCTCGGTATCATGTTTGAACTCAAGTTT
>NW_019463504.1:0-529 GCF_002814215.2 Seriola lalandi dorsalis
GGGGGGGGGGGGGGGGGGGCAGACACTTTCTAGCGTCCTCCTGACTTGCGTCCGGCCCAGGACCGGGACCGAGAGCGCGAGCGAGAGCGTGATCTTGATACAGACCGGGATCTGGAGTGGGAGGGGGAGTGTGTCCGTCGTACCTCCTCCTCCGTGTAGTGGGAGGTCGAAGGCGGGTTGACGTTCTCTCTCGGAGACGCAGATCTGGAGCGCGATCTGGATCTGCCTCTGGACTCTCTCCGAGGCCTCTGTCTGTACCTGAGGACAAACAGTGAGACGTTCAGGCTGGACAAAGACTCTTATACTAAAGACTTTACAATATCAGATGTTCTCTCTGAAAGGAGAGAGTACCTGTGTAACTACAGCCTTTCACACTGTTGCATTATGGGTCGTTTGTAGCCTTAATGTTGCTTTACAGTGAGTCAAAAGACAGAGGGGGGGGGCAGAGAGACAGAGAGTGAGACAGAGAGTGAGAGACAGAGAGAGAGAGACAGTGAGGGAGAGAGAGACAGAGAGACGGACAGGGAGA
>NW_019463505.1:0-415 GCF_002814215.2 Seriola lalandi dorsalis
AGGTCTTTATAAACCTAAACATTGAAAAACCTGCTGTCACCTGCTAACTAACTAATTCACTAACTAACTAACTGACTGACTGACTGACTGACCCAGTGACTGACTAACTAAAGGTTTAATCTGATATTTTATTACAAAATGCCATTTTTCATGTCTGTTTTTATTTTATTGGCATTTTTAGTCCGTCTGTGACGTACAGGACCGGAAACATTGTGGTGTCTGTTTGTCTCACTCGCATGAGAACAATCTAGACCGCCTTGAGGGACTTTCTTTGGTACAAATATTCACTTGGACTCAAAGATGAACTGATTAGATTTTGGTGGTCAAAGGTCAAGGTCACTGTGACCTTGACCATAACTCAAGAATTCATACACCAATGACACAATTTAATAATAGGATAAAAATAATGTAATGA
>NW_019463506.1:0-491 GCF_002814215.2 Seriola lalandi dorsalis
CAAAGCCTCAGTCCACAGAGAAATGCACACAGCCTGTATTCAGAAACTGAGCCTTAAAACCAGCCGTCAGGACTTCTGGAACTTTGTGATGTCACAACAAAGCAGTCACTGCCCTCAGCCATGCCCCAAGCCCCGCCCACCTGGACCCACCATCCAACCTTGAAGGATTTGCTTTCTCTGAGTGTTTACCTTGACATGCATGGATGAAACAGGATGACACAGTGATTCGGGTTATTCTTAGTGCACTTACAGAAATAGCAACTCTTAAATCAGCATGTTACTTTCATCAGTATGAAAAATGCAAATTGCTGTTAATGCATACAGTGTATATTGTTTTTTGTTAACTGGAGCTTGAATATTGCCACCAAAAATACAAATATTCTTGTGCATCAGAGGGCACAATGTAGGAGATAGAGAAGTTTAGGCTTTAGAATCAACTACTGAGCATCACTGTATATCTTGCACAAGGCCACATTTTATATGACCAAAGA
>NW_019463507.1:0-513 GCF_002814215.2 Seriola lalandi dorsalis
ACTGACCGACTGACTGATGATATTTCCACCACTGGTCAGCCGAGTGCTGAACTGCAGTCTGCTGAGCCACTCTGGTTTCCTGGCTACTCAGGAACTGAAGAGGAAGAGCGCTTCCAATACACTGAGCCTCGCCTCCATTACAGCAAATAAACTACTTTCATTCCATGTATCATTAATTCTAAAGGAAGCAGAGGAATAACTAAACATGATAAACACCAAGCAGAGAGAGGGAGAGAGAGAGAGAAGTCATCGTTAATGAGGCTTCATACTAACGACTATGACCAACTCTACATATCAAACAGACATAAAGACCTGCCTCTAATAAAAGTCTGTTACGTTTCGGAGTTGAAGTAAATAAAGACTAAACTATTGTAGATCCAGGCGGAGGCTGTTCTCTGAGTGACAGACTAGGTAAGAAAGATAGTCTGTCAGGCAAAGGTCTGGTGGAACATGTCACATTTGACAGCCTGGGGTCCAGTCTGGCCTTTGGCCCTTTGCTCTGTGTGTGTGTGT
>NW_019463508.1:0-498 GCF_002814215.2 Seriola lalandi dorsalis
TCGATGCTCAGGACGGGCTGTGCGCTCCTCTTCTTCCCCTCCGCGGCCGCAGCCAGCACGGAGCCGCTCAGCAGGCCGGCCAGCCCCGGAGCTACGGCGCACAGCGACACCTGGCGGCAGAACCGGAGAATACACACGCCGGTTAACGGTGATAGAGAATCACAAGTACGGCGGTAAATGAGTCTATGGTGTCTATTAAAACATTTTAATTCAGACACCGTAATTCACCACTAGATATACACAATTAAAAACACATTTCATGTCCCGTTTTCTTAAAGAAGGAGACGCCTGTTTAACCGGCTTGCTAGCTACAGCAGCTAGCAACATGCTAACTGTAGCTGTTAGCTATTTTTTTGCAACGTTTCACTAAATGACAGCCACCGAGTCTGTAGCGAATTATATTTAAGGCGGCAAAAAGAGGAAAATTAATAATAAAGGAGTCGTTACCACTTTCACATAGGACATTTTCATCCAGGAGACGTTTGCCTACAATCCGTG
>NW_019463509.1:0-436 GCF_002814215.2 Seriola lalandi dorsalis
CACACACACACACACACGCACACACACAATGTCTTTAATATCTACAGTGCTGTGTTTATGGTGTGTGGGTGTGTGTGTACAAGAAATCATGAATGAGTGTGTATCTGGAAGACTTTGTTTAGTGTGTGTGTGTGTGTGTGTGTGTGTGTGTGTGTGTGTGTGTGTGTGTGTGTGTGTGTGCACGCGCGTGCATGCACGTGCATGAGTGCGTGCACATGTGTTTGTCTGTGTTTGTGAAAGTATGCAAACTTGTTCATGCTGTGTGTACAAGTGCTCGCAGTAAATTAGTTTTTGTACATTTGTGTGTGTATTGACTGTGTTTGCATTGCAAGCTTGAAAACCTATGAATGAATGAGTTTGACAGTGTGTGTGTGTGTGTGTGTGTGTGTGTGTGTGTGTGTGTGTGAATGTCTTCTCTGTGCAGTGTTTCATGTCA
>NW_019463510.1:0-491 GCF_002814215.2 Seriola lalandi dorsalis
AAAAACGTCATAGTATAGTAAGGCATAATACGTCATAGTATACTAAGGTGTAAAAATGTCAGAAAACATCATAATATAGTAAGGGATAATATGTCATAGTATAGTAAGGCATAAAAATCTAAAAAATGTCATAGTATAGTAAGACATAAAAACATTAAAAAACGTCATAGTATAGTAAGGCATAATATGTCACAGTATAGTAAGGCATAAAAACATCAAAAAACGTTGTAATATAATAAGGCTTAAAAAAGTCATAAAACGTCATAGTATAGTAAGGCATAATCCGTCATTGTATACTAAGGTGTAAAAATGTCAAAAAACGTCATAGTATAGTAAGGCATAATACGTCATAGTATAGTAAGGCATAAAAACATCAAAAAATTTCATAGTATATTAAGGCATAAAAACATCAAAAAACGTCATAGTATAGTAAGGCATAATACGTCATAGTATACTAAGGCATAAAAACATCAAAAAACGTTGTAATATAA
>NW_019463511.1:0-651 GCF_002814215.2 Seriola lalandi dorsalis
AGAAGAGAAAATACAGATCTAAGAGGAGACGGAGAGATTCAGGGAGGAGCTGAGCTGTTACTGAACTATAGAAGAGAGAGGAACTTCCATATTCAGCACAGTTCAATACACAAACCATCAACATTACCTTTATTCAACATGCTGTCATTGGACTATTATGTACTGTCTCTACTGTTTGTCTCTACTCTAACAGGTATGTGAGATCATGCAGGAAAATGAATGTAAATTATGTATTGAAACATTTACATCATGTTATAACAGAGTTCTCTGTTTCTTTAGGAGTCAGCTGTGAAGAACTGAGTCCAGTCAAGACTGAAGAGTTCAGTTCAGAAGGCAGCACTGTTACTCTGTCCTACAACTACTCCAGAGGAGCAACTATTGATGATAGTTTCTTCTGGTATCGACAATATCCAGCAAAACCACCACAGTTCCTCATCCTTCACTTGGGAACTCAAAATGAAACAAAGTCTGGACTGTCAGTTACAGTGAGTGGTGATAAAACCAGAATGGATCTGCAGATCTCCTCTGCTGCAGTGACTGACTCTGCTCTGTACTACTGTGCTGTGAAGCCCACAGTGACAGCAAACCCACAGTCTCTGTACAAAAACACAAGCTGACACACTGACAAGCTGCTGGAAGCCTTTTCTCCAC
>NW_019463512.1:0-456 GCF_002814215.2 Seriola lalandi dorsalis
AAGCAGATGACTGATTTGACCATTGTGTTTGAAGAGAGTGTGCTGCTGAGGTCTTTTATTCTGAAAAGAGTGTACTACTGGAGTCTTTTATTCTGAAATTAAAAAAAAGTTGTACAAATTTGATGTTTGAGTTTTTCTGCAGTAACAACCTCTACTACAGTTACTACTATCAGTACTACAGTTACTACTATCAGTACTACAGTTACTACTATCAGTACTACAGTGACTAGCTATGAGTATATTTACTTTAGTAACTTGTTCCACCTGTTACTTCTTCTTCTACTGTAACACATGTTCTTTAAGTGTCTCTACTTCAACTACTCCTCTAATACTACTGGTACTACTTGTAATGCTTGTTGCTGGTAGTACTACCACTGCTGCTACTGCAGTACTAAGTATAAGTCACTTTGTCTGTGTGTGTTTAATGTGTCAGTTAGTGTGCGTGTGTGTGCGTGT
>NW_019463513.1:0-521 GCF_002814215.2 Seriola lalandi dorsalis
AAATGTAAAATTCTCAAGTATGCAGGAAGGTCGGTCTCTGAAGGCTGAAGAGAACAAAAATACACACAGATACCGACTGTGAACCACACTGTAACACTCAGAGAACAGTCACTGCAGTAAAGGCCCTTCGGTAGTTTGAGTCTTTAAGCCTTAGGGAGCTTTTGTGTTCACTGATGTGTTGTATGTAGGATGTGTAAGCAGTAACACAAGAAACTGATTGGGGGTCAGACCAGGAAACATTGTGTCATCTCCACTCTGTCTTTACACCTTCAAGAGAAAAACAGAAGATGTTGGTGTTTCTTCTCTGCTTGGACTCATTAAACAAAAACATAATGTCCATGTTTCCCACAGTGCTTTCACCAGAACCTCATGAAAATGCCATTGAGAGCTTTGTTAGAACCTCGCTGACCTTGAGCACATGATGAGAACGTTCAGTTGTGACATCATCACTGTAGAACTCTGACATCATAAGGTTCTTCCTGGTTGGAACCTGCATCTGCAGAAACTCTTCATTCACTCCC
>NW_019463514.1:0-580 GCF_002814215.2 Seriola lalandi dorsalis
GGGGGGGGTCAACAGTATGTACACACAGTTGATTGGGGTTATAGACGTGGTCAGACAGGACAACAAGGTGATCAAAAGGTGTAGAAACAAAAGGTCCTCTGGAGGCCACACAGTGTAACACCTAGGGTCAAGTTAGCAGGGGGCCAGGAAGAGCCTTTAGATGAATCAGCTAGTAAGGTAAAGGTAGGGGGGAAGACAATAGAAGAGGGCACTGCATGCAGACAGACAGGCGTCAAGTCCCAGCTACCCAAATGTGTATTTTCTTCCTCAGAGCTAACGAGCTAACGAGCTAACGACTTGTTGTGATGTCGCCTTTGTTCATGTTTCCTGGCGGCTCAGGTGACTCACTACTGCCACCTACTGCTTGCTTCACGTAGGAACCTTTGTTCACACCTTGTTGCTCTGGGATACATATATGTGTGACCCACCCCCAAACATTTAGACACAGAAGAGTTTAACAGAGTTTGATCCTTTTTATTGTTTTAATTAAACATTTGTTTGAGGAAAAATGTTATTTTATAATCTCAGTCTGGACTTCCTCTTTAAACACACACACACACACACACACACACACACACAC
>NW_019463515.1:0-439 GCF_002814215.2 Seriola lalandi dorsalis
CTAAATATGCAAATTAGGTGGGCGTTCATTGTTTTGGTTTTACAGCTCATAGATTTACTATTTTGGTTCAGACCGGTTGGGTGAGGGGAAAAAGAGAGGGAAAGGGAGAAAGGGGGGGGGAGAAAGAATGTGTGTAGTGGGTCAGATTTTAAGAGTGTGGTCACACTGGATGGATGTCATTCACACCTGAGATCAGATCACAGTGTAAGCCAGACCACCTCCAGATGTGGTCTGACCATGTCCAGATGTGGTCTGGCAGATCTGACTGCATTCTGATTCTGACCCATTCTGTTTGTATTTACACCTACTGTAGATTAACACACTTTTTTTTTTCTAATCACATGGGTAGGACCAGATGTGAATGGGGTCCCTCAGTCAGTTGTTTATCCGGATAATTTAAACTACTTTATAAGGAGGTCATAATAATCCATTCCAAACC
>NW_019463516.1:0-394 GCF_002814215.2 Seriola lalandi dorsalis
GTTTTTTTCTTCCCCATTTCTATTACTGAAGTCTGTTTTTCTTATCCTACTTTGTTCCATTTTGTTGCCAATTTGATTTTTATTACAATTTAATTTCGTCTTATTTTTTACTAATTTTGTCTTATTGTGTGTACAATGGAGAGACAGCACAATGTCATTGTGCCGTGACTCATTTACCTTTCCTTCCAGACGGAGGGGAAAAAGTGCTGAGAGTTGTACCATGTTATGTAGAGAAAGCCTGGGCAATAGAAAGAAATAAATGGGTGAGTGAATGCAGATGCATGTTCAGTCTCCACACACAGACACACAGACACACACACAGACAGACAGACAGACACACAGACACACAGACACACAGACACACAGACACACAGACACACACACACACACACAC
>NW_019463517.1:0-431 GCF_002814215.2 Seriola lalandi dorsalis
AATTAGTTATGCTGCTATAGACCTAGACTGCTGGGGGATTCCCATGATGCGCTGAGCACTATCTCAATTTATATTGTACTACTTCATGCCAACTTTGTATTTGTTCTTTCCCGTAGTTTGTGCTTCTCCTCTCTGTCCTCATTCTACAGGTATGTGTTTTTGGAGCAGCAGAATCCAGATCTGCCACTACAACACTCATTATTATCATTATTATCATTATTATTTATTTGTATTGATAACACTAGTATCTATGGGTATTAGTATGATTATTTACACTATAACAATTAACGATTAACAGCAGATATAACACCATTACCTCTGGGTAAAACTTCTAATTTTTTCACTGTTACAATTAACAATTAACAGTGTATACTGATGTCCAATCCCCCCATCCCCACCCCCTGTTTAACACACGTTTAGAGAACGCACTC
>NW_019463518.1:0-1028 GCF_002814215.2 Seriola lalandi dorsalis
TTGAGGTGTTGTCTTCCAATATCAAATTTTGAGCAGCCCAGAACAAGACTCAGGCCACGTTCAGACTGACTCTAGCCCCGTGTGAAAAAATGCAGCCCCCTCACTCATTTGAATGAGGCCAGTGTGGAGACACAGCAGGGGAGGCAACACAGTGTCGTCTGGAAAAAAAAAGTTGTATCAGACTCAACTTTTGAGCACAGCACAAGTGTCAGAGGGCAGAAATGTGTTTGTTTTTCATTTTGGATTTGATTCTTGATTTCCTTATGGGTTGATTATTTTGAGTTATCTGTTTGTTGCATGATTTGTTTATGGCATGAGTTATTTCATTGATATTTTATTAATAGTGTTTTGTGTTCCTATTGATGTGTGTTTCTTTTGACATTTCTGCCACTGCGCCCCCTGGACTGGACATTAAAAGTGGGTCAAATCAACGTAAAGACAATCCACCTGGATAATTGGACAGCTTGGCTCTCCTCCAATCAGAGGAGAGTAACGTGATAGACAATGGGTTGGCATAAAGGCAGGTAGACAGCGTTTTCCAGGAGTTGTTGTTTTTGTATCGAGACGCCATCAGACACCGACACAACGGAGGAGATCAGCCGCGGGGAACGGAGAGGGAAACAGCCGTGCAGACCAGATCGTTCGACCCCAGCAGGAAGCCGTCAGTGCCGTGTGATCAACAACTGCAGTGGAGGAGAGTCAAATCTCCTCCTTCGCGGTGAGTAACCCAACGAACAGGCACTGTAAACGGCACAAACAGAGACCGTGCGTAATTTGGGTAGAGAACAAGTTATCTGGCCGCTCTTATCCCCCGCAGGGCCCGTGGAGGAAGAAGGCGGCGCGTTGGATGATCGGCCCAGGCGTGGCTGCTCCTGTTCCCCCTGCATCTCTCCCTGCGTTGTATACATTGTTTTATTTTGTTTTATTTTTGATCGTGGTTGTTTGTGATACACTGTGATTGGTTATTCTATTGCTTGGCTGGACTAATTGCTGCTCTGGTTCTTAATTATTTATTAAAAGAAAACCTA
>NW_019463519.1:0-455 GCF_002814215.2 Seriola lalandi dorsalis
AACGCAATCATTAAGATCAGGTGCTCTGCTTCCAACCCTGAATGAAGCCACGACATCCTTGTAATTAAAGCCAAACAAAGACCCATTAGGACTTTGGTCATACCGCCCAGGTTCAGCTGAGTAAATCAGAAAGCAGCGTAATTCAATGCACAGATATTGGATTGTTTTGGTGGGCGTTTTAAAAAAGTGTCTAAAGCAAGTTTTTTGACGGTGGCCACAGCGACACATAGCTCACACAGCTCTCCTAACTGGGAGCGCACACAACACAATCTGCTGTGGGTGATGTAACGAATATTCATGACTACCTCACACAACCCCACGTCAAAAAAACCTGAACTATCCTTTTAAAATAATATCCAAATGCCTTGCTAGATCCCTGCTAACATTGGAGAAAGGATTTCTGGAACCTTCATTTAGTGGGGCAGCACAGTAACTGCAAATGCAACATCGACATA
>NW_019463520.1:0-574 GCF_002814215.2 Seriola lalandi dorsalis
ATAGTATAGTAAGTCATAAAAACGTCATAGTATAGTAAGTCAAAAAAAATCATAGTATAGTAAGTCATAAAAACGTCATAGTATAGTAAGGCATAAAATGTCATAATATTGTAAGTCAAAAAAAATCATAGTATAGTAAGTCATAAAAAAATCATAGTTTAGTAAGGCATAAAACGTCATAATATTGTAAGTCAAAAAAAATCATAGTATAGTAAGTCATAAAACCTCATAGTATAGTAAGGCATAAAATGTCATAGTAAATTAAGTAAAAAAAAATCATAGTATAATGAGACATAAAAACATCAAATTATACCAAGGCATGAAACATCATAGTATAGTAAGTCATAAAAAAATCATAGTATAGTAAGACATAAAATGTCATAATATAGTAATTAAAAAAAATCATAGTATAGTAATGCATAAAAAGTGAAATTATAGAAAGACATAAAAACGTAATAGTATGGTAAGAAATAAAACAGCATAGTATAGTAAGACATAAAATGTCATAATAATGTAAGTAAAAAAAAAATAGTATAGTAAGCAATAAAACGTCATAGTATAGTAAGGCATAAAA
>NW_019463521.1:0-372 GCF_002814215.2 Seriola lalandi dorsalis
TCTCTCTCTCTCCCTCTCTCTCTCTCTCTCTCTCTCTCTCTCTCTCTTACACACACATACACACACACACACACACACACAGCATGGTGAGATTATTGCACATACGCACTCACAAGCTGCCAGAGAAGGAGGTAAGGAGGAGGTTAACGGAGGAAAGCAGCATGTGAGGATTGTAGAGAGAAGGATGGGATGTGATAGAGAAAAATTCAAAAAGGAGGCCGAGGGGAATATGGGATGAAGACGAGAGGAAAAATGATACGTGGGTATACGTGTCAAAAAGGAAAAAGGAGAGAAGAAGAAAATATGGGAGGTAAAAGGAAATAGGAGTGGAGGAAGAAGAAGAGAAAACAGAAGAAGCAGAGATAAAAAAAA
>NW_019463522.1:0-441 GCF_002814215.2 Seriola lalandi dorsalis
CCAGGCAACATCAGGTGATGTGGACAAGGCCAATGAGTTCAACCTGTTCAACAACAGGTGTGACACAGCCTCACCTGTTCTCTCTCTCACTGTTTCAGCTGCAGCTTCTCCTACAGCATCTCCTCCACAACCTGACACTGCAGCTGCAACTCCCTCCACACTGGGTCAAGTCTCCTGTCCTTTACAGTGTAGGAGGTGAGGGCAGAGCTCAAGAGGCTACGTCCTGGAAAGGCATCAGGCCCGGATGCTGTGTCTCAAACACCAGGGATATATGTGCTGGTTTTTTAGAGATAAAGAATTTTATCTTCACTTCCACTTTCACATGTGAGATTTTGAGCAGAACATAGTATACATGGCGTAGGCACTACTTATCTGCCCCACTGCTGGGATTTTTAAAGGCACTATATAGTGCATACATTTCACACATCTGGATATGGACAC
>NW_019463523.1:0-559 GCF_002814215.2 Seriola lalandi dorsalis
ACATTCTCTGTTTTAATGCTACAACTGTCTCTGCTGTTCCTCCTTCAGAGGAAACAATCTACTTCCTGTTTACTCCGGCTCGCACATGCTCAGTGTAGGTGACAGACAGACAGACAGACTGATAGATAAATAGATACTTAAATAAAAACAGTTAATAATAAATAAACAATAATAATTAGATGAGTCCACTTCCTCTGGCTGAGCTGTTGTACAGCCTGATGGCAGTGGGAACAAAGGATCTCCTGAACCTCTCTGTTCTGCAATGAGATGAGATGTTTGCTGCAGCTGCAGCTGTAGCTGCTTCTCTGTCCTGCCAGAATGTTGTGGAGAGGATGGTTGGTATTGTCCAAGATGGCCTCAATCTTACATTGCATGTGTCTCTCCACAACAGTCCTGAGTGAGTACAGACTTCTGACAAGCACAGACCCAGCCTTTTTTACCAGCTTATCCAGTCTCCTTGTGTTCGTGTCTAACATGCTGCCACCTAAGCAGACTGCAGCATAAAAGAATACACTGGCCACCACTGACTGATAAAACATGTGCAGCATTTCACTGCAAA
>NW_019463525.1:0-528 GCF_002814215.2 Seriola lalandi dorsalis
TGTGTGTGTGTGTGTGTGTGTGTGTGTGTGTGTCCATGTTTGTGTAGACCTTTCGTCTCCTCCTCTACTTCTTTCTTGTGGTTGGGTAGGGTGGTTCAGGGGCAGTGCACAGCAAATTCGATAATTCCACCACCAAATGAGCCAGAGCATGCCCTCATGTCATGGCTATCCTATACAGCATCACAATACAGTTTATCTATACAGCGTGCACCAAACACGTGCTAGAGCATGTTAAACCATTACCCTACACCCCCCATCTTTGTGGCTTACAAAGATACTTTAATTTTACTCTAGATTTGATGTATATTTTGGATAAATAATACAGAATAATATACTGGACCGATGACTATAATGTAGTCAACTGTATTGGTTAAATGAGGTACAGTATTACAGGACTGATAACTTTCACATAATGAAGGTGAATGATGAAGAGATAACAGCTAAAAAGAGAAGATAGGAGAAGAGAAGAGAAGAGAAGAGAAGAGAAGAGAAGAGAAGAGAAGAGAAGAGAAGAGAAGAGAAGAGAAG
>NW_019463526.1:0-462 GCF_002814215.2 Seriola lalandi dorsalis
ATTACGATTTCAGTTGGAATGATCGTTTTTGCATTTAATTTTCACTGAAATTCTTTTTAAATGATGGTGTGATTGTTGTTGTTCTGTACGTGTGGAGAATATTAGCATCACAATGCTAATGATGCTAACAATGCACAATAATGTTGCGACACACTTTACCTTCATCAAAAGTCGCGTCATCAGAATCGTGAACACACACACACACACACACACACACACACACACACAGACACACACACACACAGACACACACACACACGACAAAATAAAACCATCACAACAGATTCAGTATTAAATTTTTTTCTCGTTTATTACAGGAGGCTTTTGTTTTATATACAGAGACATGTATTTGCAAAATACTAAAAAGTATTTCAACTCAAAGTACTAAAAAGTATATATATATATATATATATATATTATATATATATTCATATTATAATCATCGTAATTATTATTATTGTC
>NW_019463527.1:0-431 GCF_002814215.2 Seriola lalandi dorsalis
ACAGACACATTATTTCAGCATTAACCCTACTATACATAATGCTGTATATTTTGAGAAAAAAACTTTAAAAATTGCAGAATCTGTCTTTTTGTAAGCACAACCTATTTAGTACTCTCACACATGACCTTTTCAGAGCTTCTTTACCCAGAAACACGCAACTCAGAAACGAGAAAGAGTTCAGTGATTCCTAAACTGACTGTTTCAATAGTCACAAGACTTTTTGTGGTGATAACGACTATACAATAATCTGGCATGCATTTTGTGGCACACAGCTGACTTTGGTCCCCGGTGTTCTGGTGCATTTAAATTTCAATACTTGAAACTCCAGGGCTAATCGACATGAACTATCATCTGTCTGCTCTTAGAGAAATTGGTTACTGCTTCAGTTAGGAAAGCCCCAGTTACAATAATGAACTGTAGAATACCTTATG
>NW_019463528.1:0-357 GCF_002814215.2 Seriola lalandi dorsalis
AAGACAAAATACAGGTGAGTGACCTAAGGGTAGACATGACAAACAATATTATACAATAAATCAGCTCAGCAGAATCAATGACCTCTTTTAAATCTCTTCTTAAAACCTACTTTTATTGTAGAGCTTTTCCCGATTTTACTTCATTTCATTGATTAATTTTGCTTTTATTGACAACATTTTATTTTTTGTTTTATTGAATTTTACTGATCGCCCTCTTGACACTGTCTTTGGTCTATTTTCATTAATACTAACTGTAAAGCACTTTGTAGTGTGGGTTTAGAAAAGTGCTTTATGAATAAATATTATTATTAATATTATTATTATTATTATTACTTTTCAAAAAATCTCAGAAAGGCA
>NW_019463529.1:0-431 GCF_002814215.2 Seriola lalandi dorsalis
TGAAAAAACGTCATTGTATAATAAGGCATAAAAGTTTCATAGTATAGTTAGGCATTAAAATGTCACAGTATAACAAGTCATAAAAATGTGAAAAAACGTGATAGTATAATAAGGCATAAAAATGTCCAAAAAATGTCATAGTATAATAAAGCATAAAAATGTGAAAAAACGTCATAGGATAGCAAGGCATAAAAATGTGAAAAAACGTCATAGTATAGTGAGGTATAAAAATATCCTAGTATAATAAGACATATAATTGTAAAAAAAAATGTCATAGTATAATGAGGTATAAAAATTTGAAAAAACGTCATAGTATAGTAAGGCATAAAGTTTCATAGTATAGTGAGGCATTAAAATGTCATAGTATAACAAGGCATAAAAATGTCAAAAAAAATGTCATAGCATAGTAAGGCATGAAAATTTATAAAAAA
>NW_019463530.1:0-456 GCF_002814215.2 Seriola lalandi dorsalis
AACATTTTAACAACAAAAAAAAAAAGTTATCCATTGTCCTCTGTCTGAATGGGAAATAGGATGTGGTTGTTCACCTGTGATAGTGTGGATAGCAATGTCTTGCAGTGTGGCAGACATGGACAGGGTGGCTGAGGAAGTCGTGTCCTCAGTGGTTTCTGTCGTCGTCGTCGTCGTCGTCTCTTCGTCATCTTCATCTTCGCCTCCTTCAGGTGTTGCTCCTCCCTCCATCTCCTGGATCCTCTTCTCCAGCAGCTCTGCCTGCTTCTTTTGCTTCTTCTTCATCTTCTTCTTTTTGTTCTTTGACATTTTGGCCATCTGAAAAGAGTGCAAGTGGAGAGTTTGCACTATGACATGACTCAAAATGTTTTTTCAACAAAGCCTCGTATTACAAATCCAGTTTAAAAACATAACTTACTGGTTTGGGTGGTGGGGCTGTACTCACTGTAGGAAACAGGA
>NW_019463531.1:0-442 GCF_002814215.2 Seriola lalandi dorsalis
CCATCTGTTCATCCATCTATACATCCATCCATCTGTTCATCCATCCATCCGTCCATCCATCCATCTGTTCATCCATCCATCTGTTCATCCATCCGTCCATCCATCCATCTGTCCATCCATCCATCTGTTCATCCATCCATCCATCCATCTATACATCTGTTCATCCATCCATCTGTTCATCCATCCATCCATCCATCCATCCATCCATCCATCCATCCATCCATCCATCCTGTATCCATCTTGTTGTGTTTCATGTTGCAGGGTGTGAGACGTTCATGGACATCGTGATCGTTCTGGACGGTTCTAACTCCATCTACCCCTGGTACGAGGTCCAGGACTTCCTCATCAACATCCTGCAAAAGTTCTACATTGGCCCAGGTCAGACGCAGGTCGGTTCATCCCCGAGTTTTACAAAGATCACGTCACATGTGATTTAATATCA
>NW_019463532.1:0-499 GCF_002814215.2 Seriola lalandi dorsalis
TGTCTGTCTGTCTGTCTGTCTGGTGAACCTGATATTATGCAAGGTGCAGCCACAGAGAAAGAGAGAGTGAGGACTCCCCTCCTGCCGCTTTGTACCAGATGGTCAAACGCACATCTCCCTCCAGCCTTATGCTGTACCTTCACCCACCAGTCTACTGTCCTCTTCAGTCAAGTCTGAGATACAGTGAGACACAAACAAGCTATTCATAATTAATTTCAGTTTTGTACAGACAGAATTATCTGATTAAATCGTCTCTTCCACCTATTTCTTTCCCTGCTGGAAAAGCCCCAGTATGTCTGTGGTGCTGAGGTTCAAGGAGTGAACAGAAAACTCTTTTGAGACGACATCATGTTCCTTAATCAGGGGATTTCAGTTTTGTTAATCGGATTGGTTTTGCTCAAATGACAGACATAATACAGCCGATTCCTTTTCTTTCTATTTTCCTGTTTGGCTGCAACTAATGATTATCTTCATTATTAGTTCTGATACATTGATTAGC
>NW_019463533.1:0-533 GCF_002814215.2 Seriola lalandi dorsalis
TTGGTTTTACAGTTAAGTAGTTTGTACACCACAGCAGCTTTCTGCTGTCTGTAATGGAGGGTTCAGGTGTAGCAGCGCACTAGAGTTACCATCTACAGCGTAGAACAGGAGGAACATGGAGATGACATTTCCCTGTGGCCTGTCTGCCCTCGACGGACACTGTTTCGCTCCGATCAGCAGATCAAGACCTGATCACTTTACATAGGGCTGCATTGTAACTACTGTAACTACACACACACACACACACACCCACACACACACACCCACACACACCCCTATAGCTGTGTTCAGGTCAGAAGCAGATATGCTGGAGTCTGCTGCCCATCATAGCTGCATTGATTTCCTTTCTCCTGCGTCAGGCTGTCTTGTCAACAGACTCCTCCAAGCATGGAAGATGAATTATTCACAGGACAGCTCTGCCAGGATCTGTAAATAAATACTTAACTAATATTGGCCCCCACAACCCACAGGTCTCCGCACACTGTGGGGGAGGGGGGTGTTGGAGAGGAGACGAAGAAGAAGAAGAAGAGAGC
>NW_019463534.1:0-504 GCF_002814215.2 Seriola lalandi dorsalis
AATTAAATTAAAATTAACTTTAAAGGAATGGTTCAACACTATAGGAAATATTCGCTTTTTTTTTTTTTTTTTTGCAGAGATTGAGATCAGAAGTTTGGGCACCACTTTTATAAAGACTTTATCAGCTTTAATTAATGGTTTATAAATGTTTACTAATGCTTTAAGTTTGGGGAAGCCTTCAAGTCTGCAGTTGTGGATGTTAGTAAATCAGTAAAAAAAAGGGGTCCCTCATGTCACTATCTAATAAGTTTTAAAGTTTGCAGTTATAAAAGTTACAAAGCCGGTAATAAAGGCCAATGGGTTTGTAAAGAGCCATCAGCAAAAGACAACAGTCCATCGGAGGGGGATTTTCCACGTCTTGGCAACTCAGCATCTGTTATTAAACGTTTGCAGCTCATGCATGAAGCCTTTTAATAACTTTAAACAGAGTCGTAAGCTTAAGAACCCTTTATAAATTGCCTCAAAATTGACGCAAATGAACCACGTTGTCTTTTTTTTTTATCC
>NW_019463536.1:0-459 GCF_002814215.2 Seriola lalandi dorsalis
GGACCTGCCAGGTGGATCTGCCAGGTGGATCTGCCAGGTGGATCTGACAGGTGGATCTGACAGGTGGATCTGACAGGTGGATCTGATCTGGACCTGCCAGGTGGACCTGCCAGGTGGATCTGCCAGGTGGATCTGCCAGGTGGATCTGACAGGTGGATCTGACAGGTGGATCTGACAGGTGGATCTGATCTGGACCTGCCAGGTGGACCTGCCAGGTGGATCTGCCAGGTGGATCTGCCAGGTGGATCTGCCAGGTGGATCTGACAGGTGGATCTGACAGGTGGACCTGCCAGGTGGATCCTCTGTGGTCCAACAGAGCCTGAGGATTACACTTTACATCTGTTAAAACCAAGAGTCTAAAAACTTGTTTAAGAAAGTTACGTGTTGTCAAGGTTACTAGGTGACAGGAGCCACACACACTTTACTAAACGCTGCTTCTCTTCAGTTGAGGCCAGTTTA
>NW_019463537.1:0-431 GCF_002814215.2 Seriola lalandi dorsalis
GGTCCAGGTTCACTAACACCAGAGATCCATACAGATCTGGTCCCTCTGGTAAGGACCTGAATTGGGGAATCAAAGTGTTTCTATACCATACAACACTGATTCATGCAGCTCCCAGCTACAGTGACCTGTCTGTTCCTATGTGTTTCACAGAGGCTCACATACTGTATACACACTATATACCAGTGGTGCCGGCAGCTGTAAACCTGTACACACTGTACATTCTTTTATGACTTTGTATGTTTTTTTAACATCTTGAAAATAAAATTGTGACAACAGGAGATCCTGTCTTATTTTTTGCTGCATCCACTCAGTAACGTTATGGATCTAGATTGAAGAGGAGAGCAGGAGATAAAGGAGCAGTTTGCTGCTTTGATGCCCAGTGTTGACACTGCATGTGGAGCACTGATGAACATCCGTCATGATATTGAATT
>NW_019463539.1:0-387 GCF_002814215.2 Seriola lalandi dorsalis
TATACTATGACTTTTTTGAGTTTTTAAGCCTTACTATACTAAGACTTTTTTATGCCTTACTATACTATGATGTTTTTAAGCCTTACTATACTATGACATTTTTATGACTTACTATACTATGACTTTTTAAGCCTTACTATACTATGATGTTTTTATGTCTTACTATACTATGATGTTTTTTAAGCCTTATTATACTATGACTATTTTATGCCTTACTATACTTTGACGTTTTTAAGCCTTACTATACTATGACTTTTTTAAGCCTTACTATACTATGATGTTTTTTAAGCCTTACTATACTATGACTTTTTCATAAAAGTTTTGATGCCCTACTATACTGTGTCGTTTTTATGACGTTTGTTCATGCCTTACTATACTGACATTTTT
>NW_019463540.1:0-472 GCF_002814215.2 Seriola lalandi dorsalis
AGAATACAGATAATCAGTAAACAATCAGTAAACAATAAATGTCACAAACAATTTTTGTTTTAACAAAATCGAACATTTTCCACTTTCACTACAACAGTTTTCAATCAAAGGGGATTTAGCTGCAGGGAGGCTGCTGAGTCTGACCCCGCCCAGCGAAGAACACGTCATCAGTCCTCTACTACGTCCGCAGAGAACATATAAAGGCTGAGTGTCTGCCGGAGAGTCACATTATCTTGTTCAATCTCAACCAAGAGAAAATGAGCGGAAGAGGCAAAGGAGGAAAAGGACTCGGGAAAGGAGGCGCCAAGCGGCACCGTAAAGTTCTCCGTGATAACATCCAGGGAATCACCAAACCCGCCATCCGCCGTCTGGCTCGCCGCGGCGGAGTCAAGCGTATCTCCGGCCTCATCTACGAGGAGACCCGCGGTGTGCTCAAGGTCTTCCTGGAGAACGTCATCCGTGACGCCGTCAC
>NW_019463541.1:0-439 GCF_002814215.2 Seriola lalandi dorsalis
ATAGCGGTTCATGGGATTTATTAACCCTCAGGGGTCCCTCTGTCCTTTTTTGGACATTTTCTTTACTTTTCTTTTTTGATTTGCTGATCATTTTGGCTGTATTACAGCTGAAGGTATGGATGAAAAAACGTCATAGTATTGTATGGCATAAAATTTCAAAAAAACATCATAGTGTAAGATTTAGTAGTTCAAGTTAATTCATATATTGCAGTTAATTCACTAAAAAGATTTGTTTAAAAAGTTTACACAATTATTTACATATCTATGTTTACACATTTAAATCATAATATTACATCTGGTGAACAGTAACGATAAATTGTTGAATCTGCTTATGTGATTCTTTAACAGTTACCTCAGTCTAAGTCACTGTAGCTTCTGATTGGTTAGTTAAGTCACATGACTGTTTGTACGTTGTGGTGACGAGAGTCAGAGGTGTGAT
>NW_019463542.1:0-376 GCF_002814215.2 Seriola lalandi dorsalis
TGTGTGTGTGTGTGTGTGTGTGTGTGTGTGTGTGTGTGTGTGAACTGATTGGTTGTTGATTTGCCTTACAGTTGCTTTAATGCGTGAGTTAAAAGGCTATGAGTTTATGGGTCTAATTAGCCAATCAGAATCAGCTTTGCCCATTTCTGCCCAGTAACTGTCAGTAGCACCTGCTGAGACACTGGTTGCTATGGCGACTGTGGCCACCAGGGGGAGGATGGAAGGACACAAACACCTCGCTGCCTCCCCAGGCTTTTAAGATTAAACTTTTCATTGAAAATCAAATCACAGAAGGAAAACTACGAATGGTGTTGGAAAGACTTCTTCACCACAGCGTCCAAAGGCTTCAATACAGAGACTGATATCTTATGTGTGT
>NW_019463543.1:0-515 GCF_002814215.2 Seriola lalandi dorsalis
GGCTGCCAACATGTCATGATCAAGTGGCAGTTCCTGGCCTTAACAAGTTACAGTTGATTATAGCTTTTTATGAGATAAAGAAGCTACTAATAGAGCTATGTGTGTATAAAATGCGCAGTATGGGATGAATTGGCACACTTCATGGCTTATTATAGGAGAAAAAAATTAATAACTAATTTAACCCTAAAGCAGCGGATGAAATCAGGAGAGTGAAGACTGCGCACTGTGTACAGTGTGCACACCTGTCCATTCGGATGCAATTCAATACAACAGTCTTGCAGAAGATATGGCCCTTTCCAAGCCTAAATTGTTTAAAATGTTTCTGTCGGAGAAATGTTGACTGAAGTTTATGATATCCTTTGAGACCACTGTTTGTGGTGCTGTTGTGTAAGTCGGCATTATGCTGTAGGATTCATGGATTCAAAGGTTTGTTGCAAAGTGCAATGCAATGTATTGCTCCTATAGTTATGCTAAAGGACTAGTGTGAAAACTGAGGGTTAGAAAAAAGAAACATA
>NW_019463544.1:0-486 GCF_002814215.2 Seriola lalandi dorsalis
TTCACATAGGGAATGTTAATGAACTTAAAATACAGTATAAGTCTGATTCAATCTCTCAACACTAAGAAGTTACTCTTTAAACTTTAACCAAGTCATGAAATGGGAATATTCACAGGTCTTATAAACATCATATCAACAGAAATAACACTATTCAAAATATCCGTCAGGTGTTCAGGGCCCTAGCATAAAAAATTTACACCGTACAATGTACACACATCTCATACTATGCCCCTTTCACAGCGCGGCATTTTCTAACAGTGACGTCATGTACAGCCCTGCACTCGCGCTCTTTTAAACTCTATATTAAACACTTCATTATGTCAACAACCTCGTCACACTCGTGCTACGTTAAGTTTAACTTTAGGAGACACTTGTTTTTTTGTAATTTTCGCAGTGTACTGACCTGAAAAACAGATGAAATGTCCAGAGAAATGAAGACATGAACCAAACGTTTCTCTTCCCAAGTTTTCTCTGAGGGGAGGGGGG
>NW_019463545.1:0-385 GCF_002814215.2 Seriola lalandi dorsalis
TGTGAGAAAATTTCCCAAAGAAGACCGAGCGCAAAAAAGGGACAAAGTCGCCTTCGGGCTCCCAACACGAGCTCCTAAATCCGAGTGCAGTGAATATCAAAAGTCTCCCACCAGTGGAAATGTGTGTTAGCTAGAAGCAAAAAACAAACATATAAACATAAAGCCTTTCACTTAGGAGTACAATAGTGTTATTTGCTGAAGTGAACAGGCAAATTATCTCCAACGGGATTCAAAATAACAGAGTGTCAATTAACTTCGCCGTCACAGACTAACCAGGTCAATTTCATGGTGAAACTGTGATAGTACAACAAAAAAAAAAAGATCGATACCTTGCTAATTTAACTAAACAATCAGTTTGTATACTCTCTGGTACATCAAGCAAAAT
>NW_019463546.1:0-368 GCF_002814215.2 Seriola lalandi dorsalis
TGTGTGTGTGTGTGTGTGTGTGTGTGTGTGTGTGTCTCTCTCTCTCTCTCTCTCTCTCTCTCTCTCTCTCTCTCTCTCTCTCTCTGTGTGTGTGTGCGCGTGCGTGCGTGTCTCTGTGTGTGTCTGTGTGCGTGCGTGCGTGCGCGCGCCTGTGGATGATATATGATGCAGTGTCATATACCCTCATGTCCTGACATGTAGCCCACAGCAGTTCTGCCATGATAACTTCATGCTTTCATATAACACATTATCACACACATACACCTGTTAAATCCACCAGCCTGAGGTGTTGTGCTTATTAGCCTATCTCTCCCGTTATTTAGCTCTATCAGTCTGTCATGCTTGTTACAGGCTTGTAATGACAAAGG
>NW_019463547.1:0-474 GCF_002814215.2 Seriola lalandi dorsalis
GAAAACTCTGGGGTTGTGTTTTATTTTGAAAGCTCTGGGGTTGTGTTTTATTCTGAAAACTCTGGGGTTGTGTTTTATTTTGAAAGCTCTGGGGTTGTGTTTTATTCTGAAAACTCTGGGGTTGTGTTTTATTTTGAAAGCTCTGGAGTTGTGTTTTTTATTTTGAAAACTCTGGGATTGTGTTTTAGTTTGAAAACTCTGGGGTTGTGTTTTAGTTTGAAAACTCTGGAGTTTTGTTTTATTTTGAAAGCTCTGGGGTTGTATTTTATTTTGAAAACTCTGGGGTTTTGTTTTATTCTGAAAACCTAGCAAAAGAGATGATTTCTAAAATGAAAACGTAGTCGTGTGGACGGAGCCTCACTCATCTTGTTGTTTCCTCTGCTAAACCATGTGTTATCAATAAAATGCTTTTGAGCAGTTGAGCCTCAGTTCTCCCTCCAAGGATGGAGTCTCCTTGAAACCTGAAGGCAACAC
>NW_019463548.1:0-645 GCF_002814215.2 Seriola lalandi dorsalis
ATACTATGACGTTTTTATGCCTTGCTATACTATGACATTTTATGACGTTTTTATGCCTTACTATACTATGACGATTTATGCCTTACTATAGTATGATATTTTTTGACGTTTAAATGTCTTACTATACTATGATGTTTTTTGACGTTTTTATGCCTTGCTATACTATGACGTTTTAATGCCTTACTATACTATGACGTTTTATGCCTTAGTATACTATGATGTTTTTTGACGTTTTTATGCCTTGCTATACTATGACGTTTTAATGCCTTACTATACTATGACGTTTTATGCCTTAGTATACTATGATGTTTTTTGACGTTTTTATGCCTTGCTATACTATGACGTTTTAATGCCTTACTATACTATGACGTTTTATGCCTTAGTATACTATGACGTTTTTATGCCTTGCTATACTATGACATTTTATGGCGTTTTTATGCCTTACTATACTATGACGTTTTTTGACGTTTTTATGCCTTACTATACTATGATGTTTTTATGCCTTACTATACTATGACGTTTTTTGACGTTTTTATGCCTTGCTATACTATGACGTTTTATGACGTTTTTATGCCTTACTATACTATGACGTTTTATGCCTTACTATAATATGACGTTTTATGACGTTTTTATGCCTTACTATAC
>NW_019463550.1:0-413 GCF_002814215.2 Seriola lalandi dorsalis
CTTTAATGGACAGCACAGTGGAGAGTGACAGGAAACGGGGAGGCAGAGAGGGGGAATGACATGCAGTGAAAGGCCGTCCGATGCGGGATTCGAACCGGGGCCGACTGCAGCGAGGACTGTAGCCTCTACACATGGGGCACCTGCTTAAACCACTACGCTACACGGCGCCCCAAAACACCTGAACTTTGACCTTTGACCCTGCAGGTGTCCGACCTGAACCAGGCGGTGAGCAAGAACAACGAGGCACTGAAGCAGGCCCGGCAGGAGACCATGGAGTTCAGACACCAGATCCAGTCCTACACCTGCGAGATCGACTCACTCAAAGGCAACGTACGTCTCTCACACACACACACACACACACACACACACACACACACACTTTATAATCTAGCTCACCTCTTCCCTTTAACAAA
>NW_019463551.1:0-491 GCF_002814215.2 Seriola lalandi dorsalis
CAGAGACACTGAGACTAAGGTGGAGGGGTCATGGGAATTATTTGGAAACTGTTAGATAAACACTTTCAGGAAATCTTGACCATTAAACATTTAGAGAACTTGTTTCTCTTTCAGTTCTCCTCCAGCCAAAAGGACAAAGTGTTTTCAGAGGATTATGAGGAAATTTCTATTTCTCTGTAACTGAGACTCTATTTCAAAAGATTTTCACAGTGTAAACCAAAATAAAAGATGGAGATTGTGAGGATTTATAATATGTTGGTTAAAGAAAGACTCAGGTTTTCAGTCAGTGAGCTTTTCCAGAATCCAGTAAATGAAAAACATTGTAATGAAAGGATGAATCCCCTCGGTGGAGCCAGTGGACAGAAACTCTGATGATGACGGACATCTGTGGATGTAAACCTGTTTATTCAGCAACTGTTGATTCACAATTAATACAATGAAATGAAATAATTAAACAGCTAAAGGGACAGAAAAGAGTTTTCCTTATGAAG
>NW_019463552.1:0-454 GCF_002814215.2 Seriola lalandi dorsalis
AGTGCCAAAAAACGTCATACTAAAGTAAGGCAAAAAACATCATAGTATAGTAAGGCTTAAAATTGCAAAAAAAGGTGATAGTATAGTAAGGCATAAAAATGCCAAAAAACGTCATGGTATAATAAGGCTTAAAAAATGCAAAAAAAAAAAACCTCATAATATAGTAAGGTACAAAACGTAATAGTATACTAAGGCATAAAAAGTAAAAAATAGAGTAAGGCATAAAAATGCAAAAAAAAGTCATAAGGGATAAAATGTCAAAGTATAGTAAGGCATGAAAAGTTGAAATATAGTAAGTCATAAAAATGCAAAAAAAGCTCATAGTATAGTAGGGTACAAAACGTCATAGTATAGTAAGGCACAAAAATGCCAAAAAACGTTATAGTATAGTAAGGCATAAAAATGCAAAAAAAAGTCATAGTATAGTAAGGTATAAAAAGTTGAAATATAGTAA
>NW_019463553.1:0-503 GCF_002814215.2 Seriola lalandi dorsalis
GAGGATAGGTGTGGACCCACCTGAGGGACCTCTGACATCACTTTAAGGTCCTCTACAACCTCCTAAAAGACCAGTAGAACCTCCTAAAAGACCACTAGAACCTCCTGAAAGATCGCTAAAACCTCCTGAAAGATCGCTAGAACCTCCTGAAAGACCGCTAGAACCTCCTGAAAGACCGCTAGAACCTCCTAAAAGACTGCTAGAACCTCTTGAAAGACCGCTAGAACCTCTTGAAAGACCGCTAGAACCTCCTAAAAGACTGCTATAACCTCTTGAAAGACCACTAGAACCTCTTGAAAGACCACTAGAACCTCCTGAAAGACCACTAGAACCTCCTAAAAGACTGCTAGAACCTCTTGAAAGACCGCTAGAACCTCTTGAAAGACCACTAGAACCTCCTGAAAGACCGCTAGAACCTCTTGAAAGACCACTAGAACCTCCTGAAAGACCACTAGAACCTCCTAAAAGACTGCTAGAACCTCTTGAAAGACCGCTAGAACCTC
>NW_019463557.1:0-430 GCF_002814215.2 Seriola lalandi dorsalis
ACTACAACACTAATAATAATAATAATGATAATAATAATAATATCATAAACAGTATATACTGCTGTTCATGGTCCCTCTCTCTCCTCCCCCACCCCCTCTTTTTGTCTTCCTGTTAAAGGGACTTTTTCCTCCCCCCCTGTCGCCAAGTGCTTGCTCTTTGTGGGAACTGTTGGGTTTCTCTATGTAATAAAGTAAAGTCTCGACCTTACCCAGTAAAGTGCCATGAGATAATATGTATTATGATTTGGCACTATACAAAAGAAATTTAATTCAAATTTAATTGAATTTATTTTCCAGTCTCAATGGTCTCTGGTTTGTGTCTCAGATTCAACAATGATTAGTTTAGTTTTTCAGGGTGTATGTATGTAAGATTCAGTACAAATACCTGATAGTCATACCTGCCAACATTTAGATCTCAAAATATTGTATC
>NW_019463558.1:0-521 GCF_002814215.2 Seriola lalandi dorsalis
GTCAGTGAATTGAAGTGTCAGTGAAGTGAAGAGTCAGTGAAGAGAAGTGTCAGTGAATTGATGTGTCAGTGAATTGAAGTGTCAGTGGATTGAAGTGTCAGTGAATTGAAGTGTCAGTGAATTGAAATGTCAGTGAAGTGAAGTGTCAGTGAAGTGAAGAGTCAGTGGAGTGAAGTGTCAGTGAATTGAAGTGTCAGTGGATTGAAGTGTCAGTGAAGTGAAGAGTCAGTGGAGTGAAGTGTCAGTGAATTGAAGTGTCAGTGAAGTGAAGAGTCAGTGAAGAGAAGTGTCAGTGGATTGAAGTGTCAGTGAATTGAAGTGTCAGTGAATTGAAATGTCAGTGAAGTGAAGTGTCAGTGAAGTGAAGAGTCAGTGGAGTGAAGTGTCAGTGAATTGAAGTGTCAGTGGATTGAAGTGTCAGTGAAGTGAAGAGTCAGTGGAGTGAAGTGTCAGTGAATTGAAGTGTCAGTGAAGTGAAGAGTCAGTGAAGAGAAGTGTCAGTGAATTGATGTGTCAGTGAA
>NW_019463559.1:0-522 GCF_002814215.2 Seriola lalandi dorsalis
ATAAAACCAAACTCTGAGGTTTGAAATCTGCATGAAAACATGGTTTTCATTCGTCGATGTGGGGTTGAATGACGAGTTCTGTGTGACTGTTGTTGATCAGCTGCGTGTGAGGCTCTGTTCCCAAAGACCTCGTCAGCCTCTCCCTCTGCAGAGCTCAGCCCCCCCCCCTTTAATCCTCCTGTTGGCACCAGTGCATCAGATAAGTGTGCACCACAGAGACATCTACTGAGACAAGAGACAGATCATTGTAGCTGCACTGATGGTGAAGGAGCTTTTGCTGTTTAGAGAAAAAAACTCTCACCCCCACAGGGTGAGTGCAGTGTTCAAAATACTCAAAAGACCAGTGAATGTCCACACCAAAAAATTTAGTTCAAATTGTTTAGTGAATCTTTTCAGCAAGCAATGAACAATTACAGAATTCTGGATCAGATGTGCCTTTTCCTAACCAATAACAAGTGTTGGTCAGTCCACAGTCTGACAACCTAACTTTCCCTGATCCAGTGTATTTATACAAGTACAAAC
>NW_019463560.1:0-490 GCF_002814215.2 Seriola lalandi dorsalis
GGTCACCTTGGAGGGAGGGAAGTGATGATGTCACGCTGCCGGCCGACAGGTGTGACGCTCACCCGGAGGACGGCGTCACGTGTTAGTGTTAGAAAGATTTAAGTGTTGCATGAGTTTTAAAGTGATTGAAGTATTTAATGATAAAAATCACAGAACACAGAAGTTTTCTACTCAAGTGCGACACTAAAGGTTTAAGCTCCTGTTGTTGAGTACGAAACTTTGGTTGCTCAGCTGTTTTGTGAGACACTTGACTCCTTAATGGTTCCTGGTGCTTTTGTCCTTTACCTGTCCTGTCTCTCCTGTAGCTCCGCCCAGCCTGCTCCTGATTGCTCCTCAGTCAGACACCTGGTCTGGGCGGGACAGGTATAAAAGCATCAGAAGGGACCGAGCTCTCTCAGTTTGTGTCTTTGTTGTGTGTATTTGTGTTGAATAAACTCTCTGGACCTTGTTGTGTTAGAGAAGAAGAGTCCAGGTTGTTTAATGCAGCTGT
>NW_019463561.1:0-462 GCF_002814215.2 Seriola lalandi dorsalis
GGCTGAAGTATTTACCAGGGCAGAGACAAGGCGGGTAGGTCGGGAGCAGGCAGGGTCGGAACCGGGAGATCAGACGAAGGGTAATCGCTGGAAAGTTTTGCATGGGAACAAAGAACAATCTGGCAGTGAGTGTGGAGGAGAGTGGAGCTTTTAACCAGGCTTGATTGCTGAAGAGCTGCTGCTGAGTGAACAGGTGAATGGAGTGACTGACGAGGTGGGTGTGGCTGGCAGATGGGGTGAGCAAGGGAATAGTGAGTGAAAACCTACTGAAGGCAGGTATGTATGGAGGACAAACCATGACAGTTACGTTTTGCCACAGTCTTGCTGTATATTATTTTGATACTTTGTCTTTTCCTGTGTCCTGAATTTTTTGTTGGTTTTCCTCGAAAAAGAGCGATTTTTATTTGGGTAGTTTAAATATATATTCCTCTGTGTCATGACCTGGCTCAAAGCCATGATAAC
>NW_019463563.1:0-485 GCF_002814215.2 Seriola lalandi dorsalis
CCCTGGAACAAAACAAACCAATCAGCATCTTTCTAAGACCTAAAGTGACGAATATAACTGTCTTTTAATACTATCAGCCAATCAGAGGAGCGCATTTTCACGAACGTCAAGTACCTTTGATTGACAGCTACAATCATCCAATAGGAAGTCAGCACCGTGAAAACGCTCTGAGTTTGTAGCCGGTAAAATTACCTGCCTGACCATATATGGAAGTTAATGTAGTTGGACTCTCTGTGGTGGAGGGACACCGACACAACAGAGAAACTTTATTATCAGTCAAAACAGACACGATTCAATGAAACTAAATATGTAAATCTTTATCTAAATATTAACAACAGCTTCTTTTAGTCAACTTTAACATTTAGGGACATTTTTCAGAGTCATAAAAGACATTTATCTTCATTATTTGGTGACTTTGGAGAGGTTTTATAAAGCTCTGTAGTCATCTGATGGAGATGCTCTGTACTGCACTTTCTGAAATATCT
>NW_019463564.1:0-404 GCF_002814215.2 Seriola lalandi dorsalis
CACACACACACACACACACACACACACACACACACACACACACACACAGGGTGTCTACACATTAGCCGCGATGCTAGCCGACCTCTGCCTGTCCTTCAGTGACGCTGCTAAACTATTACAGATGCTCTGCTTTATTCTCTCTGCCATGTGATTAATGTGGAGGGTGGAGGGACGTGAGGAGGAGGCGCAATGAGGAGGACAATGGAGGAACGAGGAGGAGGAGGAGGAGGAGGAGGAGGAGGAGGAGGAGATGTGATGAGGAGACGAAAGAGGGAGAAAGGAAAAGCCCTGCAGCCTGTAGACACCGATCAGGGAAAAAGAAAAAAAGAAGAAAGACACACTGTTGATGTCAGAAGACCCCCCTGACTGAAACCTGAACCCCTGGACATTTGTTACATTCACGC
>NW_019463565.1:0-470 GCF_002814215.2 Seriola lalandi dorsalis
GACTGACAACTGTTTTCCTGAGTCTGAATAGTTTTATTCTTAAAGTGAATGAACAAATACACATTTAACGCCGTGAACATGAAGACCTGAGTCATGTTTATTCCCCTAAACACTGATTTTTGTTGTGTCATCATGTCAAACCAGGCGCTCAGCAGAGAGCCACTTGTTTCTGTCTGTCTGTCTGTCTCTCTGTCTGTCTCTGTCTGTCTGTCTGACCGACCAGGAGACACAGGAGACATCCAGTGTGTCAGCTGACCCGTGCAGCCCAGCAGCAGCTCCACTAACCATTTGCTCCAGGGCACATCGGCAGCAGCTGGTATCACAGTTGAGGCTGCTGGGATGTGAACTCGCACGTTTACATCTGCATTTTATTTATTTCTGAATTCACTTTTTCATGTGGAGTTTGGTGAAGTGACACATGCAGTTATAGGCTGTTGACTCTTGGCGACCTCTGAACTCTGAAGTCGTAT
>NW_019463566.1:0-536 GCF_002814215.2 Seriola lalandi dorsalis
ACGTACAACCAGGCGTCAAAAGCGAAGGGGTGCTTGAGAATGTTGACTAGATCCCTGTTGTTGTGGATCTTGGCGGTAATAACCAGTTGTTCCTCAGCCGTGGGTTTGTCCCCAAGCAGCTCCAGAATCAGACGAGTCACAAAATGGGGTGGCTGACATAGTGTTAGTGGTTGTGCTAATGCTAACTCTCTCTCACTGTACTGACAAGGTTTCAGGTTTATTTAGCCCCGCCCCCTGTCCCCACAAGTTGACATTGGTTCCTTAAGTTTGTGACGTATGAAAACCTGGCTGTCTGAATCTGTTTTTATGAGACTGTCACTGGTTCCCTGCAGTTCATGGGGGAAACACTCAGTCATGGCGTTAACTGTTTATTACGCTCATGATATGTCTAATATCATATTATATTATGTGTTATATAAATATATTATATATTTATATATTTATATATAAATATAAAAGACCATGTGGACATGTTAACAAGGTTTAAAACTGGATTTTAACCAGAGGGGGTGTTAAGAAGAGGTTGATAAGAAGAC
>NW_019463567.1:0-495 GCF_002814215.2 Seriola lalandi dorsalis
ATTCGCAGAGTGACAGAAGAGAATCGCCAAACACAACGCTAGTCGTTTTTAACAAAGACAAAGTCGCTGAGGACCAGTAACGTCTCCAGATCTAACTCCGAACAACGGAATGAAAAACTTGAAAACTGCTCCGGTGGATGCTTATACTTCAAGATCGCTGATTCGCTCATTTCGCTGTCAATCAAAAAGGGACTCAGCCTCAGACAGATCATACAATCATCAGGCAGAAGCCGAGCGTCCGGGCCAGCCCACTGCCCCATAGATAAAAACAGATAATTCTGAATGAATTACACTTTTGTACTCATCTGTCTTTAAAATGACCTGAACAGCCTAAATGTGGAGAATCTATCCGAGCTAACGATGTGTAGCATTTCAATATTGACAAAAGTTTAAGCATTTATATCCTTATGTGTGTTGCTACGCTGCTTTGCATGAGCTTTAAACTAGTCACCAGCGATCAGGTGGATTTTAAGAGGTTCATCCTCATCAGGTGTA
>NW_019463568.1:0-602 GCF_002814215.2 Seriola lalandi dorsalis
ACTATACTATGACTTTTTTATGACTTTTCATGCCTTACTATACTATGACTTTTTATGCCTTACTATACTATGACATTTTTATGACTTTTTATGCCCTACTATACTATGACTTTTTATGCCTTACTATACTATGACGTTTTTATGACTTTTTATGCCTTACTATACTTGCACGTTTTTATGACTTTTTATGCCTTACTATACTATGACGTTTTTATGACTTTTTATACCTTACGATACTTGCACGTTTTTATGACTTTTTATGCCTTACTATACTATGACTTTTTCTGACTTTTTATGCCTTACTATACTAAGACGTTTTTATGACTTTTTATGCCTTGCTATACTATGACTTTTTTCTGACTTTTTATGCCTTACTATACTTGCACGTTTTTATGACTTTTTATGCCTTACTATACTATGACTTTTTCTGACTTTTTATGCCTTACTATACTATGACGTTTTTATGACTTTTTATACCTTACGATACTTGCACGTTTTTATGACTTTTTATGCCTTACTATACTATGACTTTTTCTGACTTTTTATGCCTTACTATACTAAGACGTTTTTCTGACTTTTTATGCCTTGCTATACTATGACTT
>NW_019463569.1:0-487 GCF_002814215.2 Seriola lalandi dorsalis
ACTGAGCTTATGTGTGAATCAAATTTCATGGCAGTTTGTCCAGGAGTTATTTCAGATATTTCACCCACTTGCATGGTGTCGCTCGAGGCAAAGTGAGTGGGATTCATTCTCTGGCCACCAGCCAGCAGGCCGTACCCAGAGCCAAGCCACTAGCATGGATAAATATTTAGTATTTCCTCCACACTGCAAATAAGCTGCTAAAAACGAAAATTCCTTCATCCATTTCCTGCTTTCCTGTGATTCAAAACCATTCAGTTTATTAAAGGAGGGTTGCTGTTGTTTCTTTGTGCAGTTGAGTTGATAAAGAAAGTACATTTTCTTTGTTTATGACAGACGAGACCGCCGCCTCCTCCATTCAACCCTCCGCCACCGCCGTCAACGGGGACGCCGTCAGACTCGGTGTACTGGGAGATTGAGCATCGGCCCTACCTGGATATTCTGTCAAAGGATGAAGATAAGATGGTGAGAGAGAGAGAGAGAGATTTCT
>NW_019463570.1:0-414 GCF_002814215.2 Seriola lalandi dorsalis
TACAGCTGAGCTGTAGAGCCACCGGCCATTCACCCGGCTGGGGAGGTTGTTTCTGTTTCTGCTGCTGCTGCTGTCGGACCTCAAGCCTCCACGACTGAACACGTCCCGCACTCCCGAGGTCCTCCACACAAATGTCCGCTACAGAGGCTGAAGGATGAATTTCCACCCGGAGGAGGAGGAGAGAGAGAGAGAGTGTGTGAGCGAGCGACAGAGAGAGAGGGCAGTGCCTCGCATTCTCTGGATTACTCCACCCCTCAAAATGCCTTCCCCCCTCTCCCTTTTTTTTCTCCCAATCCCTCCACCTCCTCTATACCTCCACGTCCATTGCCCCTCGTTGTCCCCCATACATTGAGCTGCAGCATATTCACTTCCCATAGTGCGGGGCAATGGCCCTTAATTGTGTCTCTAAAGGCA
>NW_019463571.1:0-461 GCF_002814215.2 Seriola lalandi dorsalis
AATGAACTAAATGAAACTCATTTCAACATGGGACCAAAAACCAGCTCATCGTTCTCCACAGAACACAGCTCTTGTTTGAGGCTCCATGTCTTCTTGAACTCTTCTACATTATTTACCAACTTAAAGAAGCTGAAATCAGTTTTCAGTCTCGCCTTTAACATCAACTTATAAATAACTGCTGCATCAACATCTGCCGAGTCTTCCAGCTTATTTTTCCTGCTCAGGTAAATCGCCATTTTTGCTTGACCCAACAAAAAGTTCAACAATTGACATTTGATTTTTCCCTTCCTGTTGTACCTGAAGCCCAGGATGAACATCTGTTGTGAGAAAAACTCGTCAAACAAACCAAACATCTGGAACAAAAACTGAAACAGAGACAAGAGTCGACCACACTCCAGAAAACAATGAAAAACTGTCTCTCTCTGTGCACAGAAGGGACAGGTGTCAGCAACATCTGGATT
>NW_019463572.1:0-430 GCF_002814215.2 Seriola lalandi dorsalis
ATCACTGTTTGGAATCTGATTTTAGATGTTCCCTGTGAGATAACGCTGGATAATGATGGAAACACGCTGCCATCAGATGAAATTTTCTGTTCTTTTTCTGCCCTCCTAGTGTCTCTTTGTGATTCTGTCGACTCCAAGGCTGTGATCATGTGGGCTTTTTTTTTTTTTTTTTTCCCTTTTGGCTTCTTCTTCTCCAGCTCAAATGCAAAACACAGCTGTGAGTGTTATAAGTAACTGAAAAAGCAAGAAATCAAAAGAATGCAAGCTGAATCAGTTCAGTCTTGTTGCTATGCAACATAAATTTTTGACAGCAAAGTGCAAAGTGCCCTCTAAATTAAAATGAGCTTGCTAACCTTAATTAAAAAGGAAAAACCGTTGGGAATAAAAATGGACAGATAAAGTTCATAAATGATCTGCTCGCTCTTGAAGG
>NW_019463573.1:0-419 GCF_002814215.2 Seriola lalandi dorsalis
TCCAACAGGGACTTGGATCACTCTGATCATGCTGTTTATCAATGGATCAATCAATTGATCAGAGTATTGATTAAAAATCTGTCACTGATCATCTTTATGTGGATTTTCAATTAAAGACTGCAAATAAATTTCTTGTAAAACCTCATTTCATCTGTTTTCATTTGATGCTAGAAGGATCAATTTTAGTTTGAGACACATTAAAAATATATATATTTAACAAAGGGAATTATTTTAAAATATATTTTCGTTTGTTAGATTTAAAGTTTATTGAAAAACAGGAAGTTTTTACCTGTGAAGCAGCAGCAGAGGAGAGTCCAGATGAGGACGGAGACCAAAGTCATGTTTCTGATGAGGAGGATTTCTATGTCTTCTGTTGTCATGAAGGACAGCTGTCAGTCATCCAGTCTTCAACTCTCAGG
>NW_019463574.1:0-462 GCF_002814215.2 Seriola lalandi dorsalis
CACACACACACACACACACACACACACACGAATTTCGCCTGTTGTCCTCTTAAAGTGTAACAGATTGATTTATTTCCACGGATCATCTTGAAGGTTTTGGTTTCTTTTTACGGAAACACAAACTACTGAAAACCCTTCCATAACAACACTACACAGCATCCACTCTGTGTGCTCAGCAACAATTAATCCCCCTTTACTTTTTGCGAGTAAGAGAGCGAGAGATACTGTATACTGTGCTATACTGCTACCCACTGAGCAAGCAACGTCTGTGGACGTCCAATTCTAGTTGATATCACGTCCGTCCGTCCAGGCCACAATCTGGACGTCTATATGACAGCCAGAACTAGTCGATAAATGACATTGAGTGAAGTAGTCCAGCCTGGCCCAATTTTGGACGTCTACTTACAGACAGAACTAGTTGAAATGAGACGTTCTGACCGACCACAATCTGGACGTCTATAT
>NW_019463575.1:0-399 GCF_002814215.2 Seriola lalandi dorsalis
GACAGAGAGAGAGAGAGACAGACAGACAGAGAGAGAGAGACAGAGAGAGAGAGAGAGAGAGAGAGAGAGAGAGAGACAGAGACAGAGAGAGAGAGAGAGAGACAGAGAGAGAGATGGGATGTCTAGAACAACAAAGAAAGCTAATGAAATTTAGAAAGACAGAAGGAAAGGAGGAGGAAATGGAGACAGGAAGAGTCGATAACTACACAAACAAAAGAGATGAAGCAGGAATGATGGAGCGAGCGAAGGAAAGAGAGAACAGCTAAACGAAAGACAAAGAAAGACGAGTGCAGAATGAAGGAGGGAAGGTAAAGATGAAGGTACTTTGAGGTCACACGGGGAGATGACGGCCGACGTCCACTAGATGGAGCAGTTCAATCTGCATTCAGCTCCTGAACC
>NW_019463576.1:0-498 GCF_002814215.2 Seriola lalandi dorsalis
CTGGTCTATACTTTTCTTATTGTCAGCAAATCTCTTGTGCAGACTCGAACCAACGATGTGTTGGCATCTCAACACTCTCTCTTCCCTCCTCTGTCTGTGGCTCTCAGCCACAAACCCACTGGCCACTCCTCACAAATTCATCGCTTCATTTTTAAAACAGTTCAGCAGTTTCCTTAAACAGCTGCTCACTGTAGTTTTTATCAAACAAACAGGAGGAAATGGTGCATCTGTTGAGGACTATTTTCAGCAGCGTATTAATCCACATTTAGTGCTGTAAATAACTGTTGGACTCCAGCAAAAACACTGCACTCTTTGAGAATGATCATCTCTGCCATAAACATGTGTCTGTCATGTTACTGTAAAATAATAAACTGTTGTTTTATGCTGTTTCAGACACTGTCACTTCCTTTTTTACGGGATTAATAGAGGAGCGGCCCAGCACTGACAGCTTGGTCCTGGAGGGGGAGGAGTTTGAGTCCACAGAGTTTCAGCTGTGTG
>NW_019463577.1:0-380 GCF_002814215.2 Seriola lalandi dorsalis
CTCCATTGTCTCACCGAATTCCTAACACGCCCGAGTTTTTGCCTCAGCAACTGCCGCGGCTGCGCTCCGCTTGGCCCGCCAGTACCAGTCAGCTGATTCCAGAGACCCACAGGCCAACCATGCCCTGCTATTCGGTGCATAGGCACCGACAACAGTCAGAACCCGATCCCCGACCCGAAGGCGCAGGGACGCAGCTCTTTCGTCAGGTAAACTCCAACATACAGGCAGAGAGCCTGGGGAACACCAAAAAGCCCACCCCGGCCCTCCGCCTCTCACCCGGAGAAGCTCCAGCAAAGAGGAGAGACCAGCCCCTCTCAAGGACTTGGGTTCCGGAGCCGACGCTATGTGTTGAGGTGAGACCGACTATATCTAGCCGGTAT
>NW_019463578.1:0-466 GCF_002814215.2 Seriola lalandi dorsalis
TCTAGTTGGTCCCACGACACCTCCAGGAGGCTAGACAGTGATCACTGGCGTCCCAGAGTCACTCCCCTAATGCCAGCCATCACTGCTCCTCACACCACGACTATTTTCTTTATCTTGCCTATGCTACCACAAACAACACCATCATCAACTCTGACAAAACACACTAGCAGATTCAGCAGATTCAGCAAACAAACTCCCCTAAACAGTTGGAGAAAGTGGCGGCCATTTTGAATGAGGGAGGTAGAGTCAATGAGAGATGCCTTTTTGAGCTAAACTCTCCCCCGCCGGATTAAGCTGTGCTCCTAACTCCCTTACCAAAGAGACAACAGACCTTCCTACAAATCCTCTACATCCTACTTCCACTGGACAAATCCTAACTTTCCATCCTCGCTGCACCCACTTAGAAGCTCTAATGATTACCTCCATCGCCATTGTGAATGCCAATGGAGAAATCGTGCACCCTGCC
>NW_019463579.1:0-499 GCF_002814215.2 Seriola lalandi dorsalis
TAATATACTATGTTGTATTTTTAACATTTTTTGCCATACTATACTATGACGTTTTTTGGCATTTTTATGCATAATTATATTATTTCATCTCATGCCTTACCATACTATGAGGTTATTATGACATTTTATGCCTTAATATACTATGTTGTTTATTTGGCATTTTTCTTCAATAAATTTTTTTTCGTTTTTTGGCATTTTTATGCTTGATCATATTATTTCATCTCATGCCTTGGCATACTTTGATGTTTTTATGACCTTTTATGCCTTGATATACTATGTTGTATTTTTGACATTTTATGCCTTCATATACTATGCCTTTTTTTGGCATTTTTCTGCCATACTATTTTTTGCCATTTATTTGTATTTTATGCCTTACTATACTATCTCCTTTGATGCCTGACCATACTATGACGTTTTTATGACCTTTTATGCCTTAATATACTATGATGTATTTTTGACCTTTTATGCCATACAATACTATGACGTTTTTTGCCATTTT
>NW_019463580.1:0-525 GCF_002814215.2 Seriola lalandi dorsalis
GACCCTGCGGAGGTGCAGCGCCTCCCACAGCCGGCTCTCCATCCGCAGGTCGTGGTTGGCGAAGAACCTCAGAGGCCTCCTCGCGGAGTCGTAGTAATGGTCGGAGAACGCGGCGTAGTTCCTGGTGATGAAGCCGTAAGCAGAAACCTGCAGGAGAAACAGGAAGTCAACATTTTTCACCTTTCACATTTTCACAAATGAAAAGAATCCGAGGAGATTATTAACTGCTCCTGTCTGAGAAGTTCAGAGGACTGACAAACACAAACATCAAAGTCATAAAGAGCAACTTTCTCTATGATTTCAAAGCAGATTTATGGACATTTATACATAAATATAATGATTTCCTCAGAAAATATAAGTTACACTCAATCTTTAAATATGTGTGTGTTCAGAAAAGAAGAAGAAGAGGAAGAAGAAAAAAGAAAAAGAGAAAAAAGAAGTGGGACATTTTACATGTCAGCGCCCCCTGGAGGACAAAGTGTGTCATCTCAAACAGAGTGAACTGTCCGCACAGAGAAACAGCTG
>NW_019463581.1:0-395 GCF_002814215.2 Seriola lalandi dorsalis
ATTTTATTTGAAGAATTTTGGTGCTGTGAAATACTGTAAAGTTATGATCAAAGATTCTATAACATATTGCGATATAAATTGTTTAAAATATTTTTCACCACAACTTTAGTGTCAATGAAACAACTTTTGATCATATAATAATTGTTATCTCTGCTCTCTCCCTGATGCTGGTGTTAGGTCCATTGCTGCAACTCAGTCCATCCAACCTGGCAAAACCGTTGATGTCCACATACAGTAACATTTGCTGCGTCCTTACGTCAACAGCTACTGGATGGGACAGGAAGATGTAGCACCTTGGAAACATCTTGACTAATTAAGGACATTTTTATGCCAATGGACTTCTATCTGCCCATGGACCTGTAATAGTAAGCCAGGGTATACCTGGTAATTCTATT
>NW_019463582.1:0-430 GCF_002814215.2 Seriola lalandi dorsalis
TGTCAGCGGTACGCCGGAGATCCGGTACGGTGCTGGAATTCTTTAAGCCCTGGAAACAAGATGCACATTCTGAAACGATGCAGATTCATGAACATACAAAAATACAAAACCTACGACCGGACCTTTGACCTTGGGCCAAACAAGAGAGTATGAGGGAAGAAAGAACGGGCAACATAAAAAGGAATGTTTTCTTTTTTGTAGTTTTTACAATATTAATAAAAGATCAAAGAAAATGTAGCAAGCGTTAGCATTAGCTTATATACAGTCAATGGGTGTTCCTCTTAGAGCTCCTACTAGAGGCCTGGAGCACTTCTGTTGTGCTGCATTTGTTTTGGAGGTTCATGTGTTTTTGTTTTTGCATCATTTCTGTATTTGCAGCGTGTTTTTGTTTTGTCTTCCTGCAGCACGTTGTTTTATTTGCAGCACATTT
>NW_019463583.1:0-370 GCF_002814215.2 Seriola lalandi dorsalis
TATGGCAAGGCATGAGACGAAATAATATAATTAGGCATAAAAATGCCAAAAAAGATCTTAGTATAGTATGGCAGAAAATGTCAAAAATACATCAATTTATATTAAGGCATAAAAGGTCATTAAAACGTCATAGTATGGCAAGGCATGAGACAAAATAATATAATTAGGCATAAAAATGCCAAAAAACTTCAAAGTATAGTATGGCATAAAATGTCAAAAATACATCACAATATATAAAGGCATAAAATGTCATAAAAACTTCATAGTATGGCAAGGCATGAGACAAAATAATATAACTAGGCATAAAAATGCCAAAAAACTTCAAAGTATAGGATGGCAGAAAAATGCCAAAAAACGTCATAGTATAGTA
>NW_019463584.1:0-403 GCF_002814215.2 Seriola lalandi dorsalis
GATTGTGGTCCAAGCAGTGAGAAGTGAATAACATTGACATTATTATTATTGTTTTTGTTTTTTCATTTTGTTTTCACAGTCCTTGATGAGTAAGAGGGATATAACTTTATTTTTAAATAAACCTTTTTTCTGTGACAAAAAGACTCTGTCTCTGGTTTTACACTTTGTTTTACATCACAGCAATATAGATCCAGTATTTACACGGGCACAGAAGTACAGTCAGCACGGGTCAGAGAGCAGCTCGAGTCCCACAGTTTGTCAGTGTGTGTTTGTTTACACATGTCCAACTTGTCTGTATATTAAAGTCATACAAAACTGAGCTGACGGAGTTACATCTGTGCCTCAACTCCAAGCATTATGAGCACAAGAACACGTTATTGATTAATCGATAATAAACATCATC
>NW_019463585.1:0-464 GCF_002814215.2 Seriola lalandi dorsalis
TGTGTGTGTGTGTGTGTGTGTGTGTGTGTGTGTGTGTGTGTTTAGTGTAGAGCAGCAGTACAGACCGGAGACAGCGGCCGCTCAGCTGCAATCTTGAAACGTTGTTATTTAACGCGTCACTCTGAGCTGCAGGAAACACTCTGATTGTCTGCTGAGGTCCCAGTATGTGTGTGTGTGTGTGCGTGTTGTATAATGTCAGTGTAAATACCCTCGCACATGCATTTGTTTGTGTTTGTGTGTTTGTCATCCTCGGCCCGTATTGAAGATCCTTTAATTGAATTGGACGGTGGCAGAACGCAGAGGAACATCACTCATCATACCTCCGTCTCTCTCTCCGTCTACATCTCTCCGTTCTAGCCACACATCCCTCCTCTTGTCCTCTCATCCCTCCACCATCATCTCATTCAGCCAACATGTTCCCACTCTTCCTTCCCTTCTTTTCTGTCATCTTCCTTCCATGCTCT
>NW_019463586.1:0-540 GCF_002814215.2 Seriola lalandi dorsalis
GGCTTTTTGTGCCTTTAATGGACAGGACAGTAGAGAGACAGGAAATGGGGAGGCAGAGAGAGGGGGGATGACACGCAGGAAAGGGCCGTCCAAAGCGGGAGTCGAACCGGGGGCCAGCTGCAGCGAGGACAGTAGCTTCTACATATGGGGCGCCTGCTTAACCCACTGAGCTACATGACGCCCCCAGAGGAACAATCTCAATAACAGTCAGAGGAACCGTCTTAAATACAGTCAGAGGAACCGTCTTAATAACAGTCTTAATAACAGTCAGAGGAACCGTCTTAAATACAGTCAGAGGAACAGTCTTAATAACAGTCTTAATAACAGTCAGAGGAACCGTCTTAAATACAGTCAGAGGAACAATCTCAATAACAGTCAGAGGAACCGTCTTAATAACAGTCAGAGGAACCGACTTAATAACAGTCAGAGGAACAATCTCAATAACAGTCAGAGGAACCGTCTTAAATACAGTCAGAGGAACCGTCTTAATAACAGTCAGAGGAACCGTCTTAATAACAGTCAGAGGAACAGTCTTAATAA
>NW_019463587.1:0-438 GCF_002814215.2 Seriola lalandi dorsalis
TACTGCACCGTGATTGGCTCCAGTAAATCCTACAGGTGTGTCCAGATGTTTGAACAGGTGACGATGATTTGAGCAGATGCAATAAGACTTGACGGGAACCAAGACCCTGCAGGCCTGTCTGCAGAATTTTTTTGCCACATTGTGAACGATAAGAGAAAGATAAATGATGAGGAAAGAAACTTTATTGACACTGACTTGACGAACAGTTCCAGTTTCTTAAATGTGAGAAGTTTCTGTCTTTTATACATTAACTGGAATATTTTTGGACTGATGTCAGAATAATAATCAGTTAATCAATAATCAAAACAATCGTTAGCTGTAGCAACATGTTCAGATCTGCAGACAGAGTGAGAATCACAGTGAGCAGCAGAGGGCGCTGACGCTGACAGTGAAACTGGTAATAATCTGTGTGTGTGTGTGTGTGTGTGTGTGTGTGTG
>NW_019463588.1:0-482 GCF_002814215.2 Seriola lalandi dorsalis
AGGAGAACAGACAGGTGGAGTTTTACTGGTGCTCATAGTCGTGGGTTGAGAACAGACAGCCGTCAAGGCCGCATTCATGCCAGTCAGATACAGGGAACATTACTATTCTTACCCTGAGAGGCATGTCTGCTATCATCAGTGGAGCCAGTGCATTGATCTGTGCTGGAAGGGAGACTTCTAGCACAACTCGCCCCTAATGGATATACAGTATATACAATTCATATAAAAAATTTCCATCGTGACATTTTGCCTCCATCTCTGTTATTTCAAAAGCTGGCTACAGGCGACTCGATAATGACTTGTTTTCCATATTCCTTATTTTTTATGCCCTGGCCCGTTTACATGTTTATTTGTGTGTGTATCTGTGCGTGAACAAGTGGCTGCTATTTCTAGTTCTGTGGCGGTCTCGATGCGAAACTCACTCGGTGAGGTGAGTCAGAAAATAAGTGGATCCTCCAAGAAAGTGAAGAAACCAGCTAAAA
>NW_019463589.1:0-460 GCF_002814215.2 Seriola lalandi dorsalis
GCATGCACGAATGATTTATCTTTTTATTAGGCCTAATATTATAATTATAATTTTCACGGGTCCGGGCAGAACCGTCACTGGGTCCGTGCCCGGACCGCGGTCCGCCATTTGGTGATGCCTGGACTAGGATATCACTCACTAGTCAAGCAGTTACAAGCCCGAATTGAAAATGTGAAGGGTCTTCGACACCAAGTATAAAGAAGCGCAAACAGGGGACAGATGAGTATGACACAGATGAAATCCCAGCTGAACAAAGGGCAGCTATGCAGGACACCTATGGTTGCATAAAGTGGGAAATGAAATATATGCCAGTGAGTGAGACACCAGAAAGCCAACAGGAGAAGAAAGACAAAATGAAAGCGCTCAGTGAACAGACTAACTTCAGCTCAGGCGAGGTGGACACTCTTATGAAGTGTACCTACTACTCCCAACGTAAAGAGATAAACAAGGGAACAGATCT
>NW_019463590.1:0-393 GCF_002814215.2 Seriola lalandi dorsalis
TCCTTGTGCTTCCCTTTGTCTGTGTTGGTTCGTCTGTTTAGTTCAGGGTTTGTTCATGTCTGTTCATGTCACGGTCACGTTTTGATCATGTCTGTTCATGTCACGTTCACGTTTTGTAAATAAACCTGCCTGCACCGTTTTGCAAGAGTTGACTGCATTTGGGTCCAACTTACCTCGCAAATCCTTGACACAGACAAAGGAATAGAGCGGGGGAGGGACGGCAAACACACTACCTGGGAGAAAGGAGAGCACATGGAGGGCGGAGAAAGTGAGAAGAACAAAGGAGAAGAGAAGGATAAGGGGAAAAGTCGAGAAACGAACAAACATTTGGTGAAGGAACGACAGAGAACAGACAAGACGGAAGAAGTTGGCCGGTGTGAAAGCAGAGAGGAT
>NW_019463591.1:0-918 GCF_002814215.2 Seriola lalandi dorsalis
TAGGGTAAGTAATTGTAATTTTTTAAGGTAAAGTAAGTAATTGTAATTTTTAGTAGGTGAGTAAGGTAAGTAATTGTGATTTTCAACAGGTAGGTAAGGTAAGTAATTATAATTTTTAGTAGGAAGGTAAGGTAAATAATTGTAATTTTTCCGCAGGTAAGTAAGGTAAGTAGTTTTAATTTTTTCGGATAAGTAAGGTAAGTAATTGTGATTTTTGGTAGGTAGGTAGGTAATTGTAATTTTTAATATTTAACAGGTAAGTAAGGTAAGTAATTGTAATTTATACAGGTAAGTAATTGTAATTTTTGACAGGTAAGTAAGTAGTTGTAATTTTTGTGGTTAAGTAGGGTAAGTAATTGTAATTTTTAACAGGTAAGTAATTGTAATTTTTAGTAGGAAGGTAAGATGAATAATTGTGATTTTTCAGCAGGTAAGTAAGGTAAGTGGTTGTAATTTTTTCGGGTAAGTAAGGTAAGTAATTGTAATTTTTGGTAGGTAGGTACGGTAAGTAATTGTAATTATTTTAGCAAGTAAGTAAGGTAAGTGATTGTAATTTTTTTTAACAAGTAAAGATTTTTTAATTATCTCTATGATTATCCTTGTTTCGTCCGACGACTGGGCAGTGTAAAGTGGGGAGTCAAAGGTAGTGTAATAATCGACGTCCGATGTCCGCAGTTCTTGAACTCTTTTACCGTAAATTTTGTCTTTTTCCAGGTTGGATGTTTAGTAAAGGGTTAGGGTTAGGGTTAGGGTTAGGGTTAGGGTTAGGGTTAGGGTTAGGTTAACAGAGTTTTGCCACCTATCGTACCCCCTACCATAGTCGTTAAGGTCTGTAGCTTCTGATAGGAAGGTCGTAGAGACCTGAAACCAAGTTTCGCCCCCACTAATTCGGCCACGCCCTTTCCAACGGTACCAGCC
>NW_019463593.1:0-551 GCF_002814215.2 Seriola lalandi dorsalis
CTTTCAGTCCAAATACACAACACATAATAGTCATCATTTAAAGTTTTGGTTGATTTATCCATCTGTTGAGAAGCACATATAATTTTTCAGCTGATGTGAAAGCAGTGAAATCCCCAAAACTACCTCTACTGAAGGAGAAGGAGGGTATTTCAGTACTTCACTTTTTACTTCTTTAGTACTTTTTCTGTAATAAAATTATCACAACACTGGAGTAATTAATCTCCTCAGATTCAATTGATGTTAAAGATATGTAGCGTACATACGTGGCCTGGCATCAGTCACAAGCCATTAAGGAAGTTCATTATAAGGACATGCAGAGTTACGGACTCACATTTGACACTTTGCGACTCTTTCCATCATCAAACTATCAGATTGATAGGAAACAGAGACAAAGGACCCCTCTTCCACAAACAGACCATGCTGTTAGCATGGCCGAACGACACAGAACCAGACCAAAGGTCAAAGGGTCAGCTCCAGGGGATCAACCAATGGACACCAGATAACTGGAGAAGTGACATTTGATTGTTTCTTGTATAGGACAAGTAACAACA
>NW_019463594.1:0-485 GCF_002814215.2 Seriola lalandi dorsalis
GAAATCACACAACGTCACATATCCTGCTCTGTTAATCTTTAATTAACACCACTCTGTATCTTTGTAGAGCGCGGCTTATATGACAATTACATTGAACCATTTCATTAATTTTGTGTTTCTATTTTTAGTATGTTTTTATTATGTTTTCTTTTTGTCTTGAGTAATGTCTGTACGTGTTTGTTGCTTGTTTCATGTCCACTATCATTTCAAATGACCTAGGTGATGACTTCTCCTCCAGCTCGTACATATACACAACGTGTAATTGATGGTGTGGCACAAAACATTCATGGCTCCCAGATGATGTCTCGTAGTGTTGCGTGAGCAGCAGGAAGAAACCTCTCCTGACCTACTTTGCACTTTAGCCTGGTGTTCAGACAAACCCCAGCAACCCAACGTCGAGGTCACAGCTCTGTGCTTCAGACTGTGTGAGTACGGAGTCTCTATGCAAAACTTTGAGCTTAAGTATTTCCTGTGTGGCCGAGGTG
>NW_019463595.1:0-512 GCF_002814215.2 Seriola lalandi dorsalis
CTGTGTATCCTTTATGACACAGTGTGGGTGTGGGTGTGAGAATTCGGGTGTGTTAATAGGCTGCTTTGTGTGCGACGGCGGGGGACACACCTTAACAACACACCAGGCGATTCAACAAACCTATTTCCATGGAAACTAGCCATGCAAACCACTGCTTGACTCACACCTGACCTCAGAGACCACACATCCTGCTCAGATCTGAAGTTCTCAAGTCGAGCAGTCGAGCAGTGGAGCAGTCGAGCAGTCGAGCAGTCAAACAGTCGAGCAGGCTTTAATCAGCAGCTCGAGTGGCTGAAAATATCTAAAAATGCACCAATACAAAGATTCTTAAAAGGCCACTCATACACAACATGGCGGCACAGCCAGTGGCGATCCTGTCAACCCATCGAGGACATGAGGACTCTCTAACACACATTTTGAGCCCTTTATTCACGCTTTCTGTAAGTCCGCATTGCTGCAGACTTTGCCAGAGGGAATTACCCAAGGTTCATAGCGTTAAACACAGGGTTGCC
>NW_019463597.1:0-545 GCF_002814215.2 Seriola lalandi dorsalis
TGACTTTTTATGTCTTACTATACTATGACTTTTTATGCCTTAGTATACTATGACTTTTTTATGACTTTTTATACCTTACTATACTATGACTTTTTATGCCTTAGTATACTATGACTTTTTTATGACTTTTTATACCTTAATATACTATTACTTTTTCATGACTTTTATGCCTTACTATACTATGACTTTTTATGCCATGCTATACTATGACGTTTTTATGACTTTTTAAGCCTTACTATACTATGACTTTTTTATGACTTTTTATGGCTTACTATACTATGATTTTTTATGCCTTACTGTACTATGACTTTTTTATGACTTTTTATGCCTTACTATACTATGACGTTTTTATGACTTTTTATGCTATACTATACTATGACTATTTATGCCTTACTATACTATGACGTTTTTATCACTTTTTATGCCTTACTATACTATGTCGTTTTTATGACTTTTTATGCCTTACTATACTATGTCGTTTTTATGACTTTTTATGCCTTACTATACTATGACTTTTTTTATGGCTTACTATACTATGACTTTTT
>NW_019463598.1:0-459 GCF_002814215.2 Seriola lalandi dorsalis
ATTATCTGATATTTAATCGGACAGTTATGAGAGGGATTTAAAAAAGCAAAAAGAGTAAATTAATAAAGGGGTTATTAGGTTTATAAAGCTTAAAAGATCAACAATAATATATTTATCACATATCACATAATTCAATTAAATAAATTATTTTTATTTCTAATTATCTTCTGTTGTTAATGCATTCACATTTCCGTTTCCATTGTCATTTTCATGGCAATGTGGGGTGTTTTTTGTTTGTTTGTTTGTTTGTTTGGTTGATTGGTCAAAAGAAGAAATAGGCTGAAAGATTGTGTCTATGTCCAAATTAAAGCCCCTTATTTAAGTATTAATCATCTATTTAATTTATATTAATTGCTTCATTTTGTTGTTTATAATCTCTCTATAATGCTCGACTAATGCATGAAATTGTTGCATGCATTCATCTGTTATTAATTCTTTCAAGTCAATTATTAATTCCTC
>NW_019463599.1:0-485 GCF_002814215.2 Seriola lalandi dorsalis
GGGTTTATAGGGGTTTATAGGGGTTATAGTGGCTAAAGTTTAAATGATGTACTAAAACTCAATTAATCTGTTATAAGCATTAATAAGAATAACATCTAGTTTGCCTGGTTGCCAATCCCATCAACTGATTTGGACCATTTGACCAAAATTTATCAGACTCATTAATATGTATAACTGCAGACTTGATGGATTAAAACCCATTTTAATTACTTTTTAGGTTTAATGGTGTTTATAACTGGAGCTCTGATTGAAACCTTTAATGAATGTGTTATATAAGGTCCCGTATAGTCTAAAGGTAGATGTCCATGTGTTGTTTGATTATAGATCAGGTCTAGCTTCTATATTAATACTGTGAAAGTATCAAAGCCTCAGTCCACAGAGAAATGCACACAGCCTGTATTCAGAAACTGAGCCTTAAAACCAGCCGTCAGGACTTCTGGAGCTTTGTGATGTCACAACAAAGCAGTCACCGCCCTCAGCCATGC
>NW_019463600.1:0-517 GCF_002814215.2 Seriola lalandi dorsalis
CCCCATCTCTCCATTCCCCTAGGACTACACTTCCCTGTTTCCCCCGTTTAATACCTCCCTCCTCTTCCACCTTTTCATCATCTCATCTCTCCTCACCTCCATCCATCCATCCATCGATTGATCCGTCCACAGAGCAGTTCCCCCTTCACACTGAGCATCACAATTATTTTACTGATGGACATCGTGAATTAGTTGAGCAAGTTACCACCATCATCATCATCATCATCATCATCACAACCAGTCCTTCAGCCTGAACAACCACACAGGTCGTTTGTTCCACGGCTACGTAAACAATAATAAAACACGTGGGCGATAGCGAGAGCAGCGTACCTACCTTCGTTGCCATGGTTACAATAATTAACGGTCGCGGAGACGATCGTGATTCGGGTTAAAATACGTGACTTCCTCGACATTAGACGATTTTCTTTCCGCACTTTTCCCTTTGCTCCTGTCGTAATCACTACGACAACTATGTGTCGCCTAGCAACAAAACCTACCTGTGATGTCATGATAACCT
>NW_019463601.1:0-497 GCF_002814215.2 Seriola lalandi dorsalis
ATGCCTTACTATACTATGATGTTTTATGCCTTACTATACCATGACGTTTTTTTGAACAATTTTATGCCTTACTATACTATGACTTTTTCTGACATTTTTATGCCTTACTATACTATGATTTTTTTGACATTTTATGCCTTACTATACTATGAGGTTTTATGCCTTACTATACCATGACGTTTTTTTGAACAATTTTATGCCTTACAATACTGTGATGTTTTATGCCTTACTATACCATGACGTTTTTAATGTTTTTATGCCTTACTATACTATGAAGTCTTATGCCTTACTATATTGTGACGTTTTTTGACACTTTTATGCCTTACTATATTATGATGTTTTATGGCTTACTATACTATGACATTTTTTTACATTTTTATGGCTTACTATACAATGACGTTTTGTGCCTTACTATACTATGACCTTTTTTTGAACAATTTTATGCCTTACTATACTATGATGTTTTTTGACAATTTAATACCTTATAATACTGTGAT
>NW_019463602.1:0-513 GCF_002814215.2 Seriola lalandi dorsalis
TGCTTGGATGTGGTTTCCGGAGATCATGTCCAACATTTTTATTTGTGGTTCAAGTTGGTACTGTCATCTGCATGGAAAGCAGCAGGAATCCAGCCAATGAAATTCTTGTATTATGTCACTCACATCAAAAATCATTTGTCTTAATAGAGGGTCTCGGCACTAAAATAAACTACCCAACACTAAAAGGCACCAGACCTTTAATGTAGTGGCTCCAACATTGGATTTGAGACACCCCCCCCCACACACACACACACACACACACACACAAGGGTTACATGAGGTAATTAACAAGATAAGAGAGTGGAAGAAAAAATAAGTTCTGCAACTAAAATTTGTTGATTTTTCTGATTTTTCTCAACTGTACCTCTACAAGATTTGTAAAATTATCCAATCTGAGGAGGGTCCTGACTGCTCATAGACATATACAACCTGTGTCGTATTGTCATGAATAGGAATGACTTGTTAAAGGGTCACAAGCCAAAATGGTTGGTATTCAGACGGCTAAAGTAAATC
>NW_019463603.1:0-430 GCF_002814215.2 Seriola lalandi dorsalis
TGAATATAAACGCTGCCTCAGAGGCCCTATGAAATCCCTCAGACGGAAACACTGCTGGATCAAAGTGAACAGGTGTAGTTGGTGAAGTCTGATCACCTGACCAGCTGAACCAGCTCACGGTAACACCTGGGCTGAGGTCCCGCTTTAACCTCACACCTCTGTAACTGATCACACTGATCACCCTGGAGCAGAAATCCTCATCGAACCTGTTATTTGATCTGTAAACAGGTGACTCAGGTGTCTGTTGCCTGTAAACACGCGCTCGTTTACCTATTCGTTCATGACAGATTCAGTCACAGCTGATGTATTAAAGTCATATTAAGATTCTCTCTACAATGAGATCACAGCACGGAGCCTTTCGCGAACAGAACCACCCACAGTCAGAACTTCATTCAAAAACCTGCTACTTTTCACCTGTTTCACACATATT
>NW_019463604.1:0-446 GCF_002814215.2 Seriola lalandi dorsalis
CTACTACAGCTGAGCTTATATTAGTTATGAATAATAATGAATAATAATCGTAATAAATATTGGTGAAATGTTAGTCCTTCTGTTGTCCTGCTCTTTAATGATATGTACATGTTTTATTTGAGGCTCATAATAGTACATTGTACTAAGCAGTCGCTGGTCTCATTAGTTTGTGATTCACATGCACTAATATTCATCAGAATGCAGGAAATTAAGTTTAGTTTCTTCGTTTTTTTCTTTTAGTTTCTTAAAAAAGTGGCCCTGCCCACAAGTTTAGTGGGCTCCAGGTTTTCAGACCCCATTAATATATAAAACACTAGACCATACACACACACAAACACACACACACACACACACACACACACACTGTAAATTTTGTGTGTGTTTTGTGTGTGTACAGCAGTCCAGACCTGTGCACTTACATAATCAGTTCAAAGCCCTTCTCTCCC
>NW_019463605.1:0-375 GCF_002814215.2 Seriola lalandi dorsalis
TTCCAAAGGTTGAACATGTTCTGCTGGAGAAAAGGGAGCCGAACTGCAAATTAGTCCTCCGTAATAATAGTCGTCTGTAACAGGTTCATTAACACATCTATCTGAAGTCTTGCTGTTAGTTTGATCAAAGCCGAAGTCAAAGTTGTTAAAATTGTCCCAGCTCCTTGGGGGATTCTCTGAAAACCTGAGATTTGACAGTTTGAGGCAAAAATGTGCAAAGCATGAATCATTTGATTTTCTTATACTGCAGCAAAGTGTAAGAGAGGTGTGTGTAAGCACAAGATATACAGAGCTGGTGTGTGTTAACCATGACCACAGCCTTTCCCTATAACTTCAATGCTGTAATAACAAAGTGAACCATAGGGGCAACAGTTC
>NW_019463606.1:0-492 GCF_002814215.2 Seriola lalandi dorsalis
CATACATACATACATACATACATACATACATACATACATACATACATACATACTTCAACCCTTTCAGGTCTGGAGCATCAGTACATCACTGTTTGTTTGGAAGAAATTATTCACTCTGTATATGAAAGGCATGAACTTATGAAGAAGATGGATATACTTCATAGTGAACTTATCTGCTCCCTCTGACATTTAAAGACATGTCCCTGTCTTCAGATCCACCGCACTCCTCCTGTTTCCAGCACTGCTCCAGTGTGTAGTCAGTCTGAGATGTCTCACTAAAACACACACACACAGTGTCGGAGATGAAAAGCCCACCTGTAGCTGGTCTGCAGATGTTATGTTTTTTTTTTCACTCCCCTCATGTGTAATGTCATTTATTCATATTCTTCTCCTGTCCTTGCAAACTATATTTGGTCTTCTGCACCTGATTTGAAGTGTTCTGCATCAGAAAATCCTGCACTTAAGCACAAGTGCAGGATGTTTTTAGGGCTG
>NW_019463607.1:0-430 GCF_002814215.2 Seriola lalandi dorsalis
CAACACTGACAGAGAGCCTGAGGATTACACTGTTAAATGTCAGTATTGGGTTTCAGCTCAGTTCAACATCTAATGGTACAACTGTTAAAACCAAGGACCTTAAAACTTCAAGTTTTTGTGATACAAAAGTTACATGTTGTCAGTGTTGCTAGGCAGCTGGAGTAGAGCTTTATGATGCATCAGTAAGGGCGTGAATAGCTTGTGACATACAGCAAAAATCCTCCGTAGACCAGACTGCCTCAGGCAGTTCGGCCTCTGCAGTCTATGAAGGGCCGCACCTTCTGAATTGAGACACAGCTCCTGACTTAATGCAATTTTACTTCATTATTTCATGAGAGGAATCTTACCAAAGTCGTCTTTTTTTTCGGAGGAGGCTCAGCGTCAAGTTTTTGTAAAAAAAAAGTTGTGAAGGTTGCTAGGCGACAGGAGC
>NW_019463608.1:0-489 GCF_002814215.2 Seriola lalandi dorsalis
GGCTTGGTGACTGCTTTGTTGTGACATCACAAAGTTCCAGAAGTCCTGACGGCTGGTTTTAAGGCTCAGTTTCTGAATACAGGCTGTGTGCATTTCTCTGTGGACTGAGGCTTTGATACTTTCACAGTATTAATATAGAAGCTAGAGCTGATCTATAATCACACTACACATGGACACAGACCTTTACACTGGATGGGACCTTTAAAACATAAAACTAGAAGGACACTCATACAGGTGTTTTAGCTTCAGGCAGGGTTGTAAATACATCAAGGAGGACACGAGTGAAAATAACAAGGTAAGTAAAAGCTTTAAAATGCTAATATCCACAACATGATATTTGAGTCTGCGTTTTATATTCAACCCTGGTCGACAGTGACTGGCACTTCTCCCACATTTTAATGAGATCAGGGCCAGTATTGGCTAAACCATATATCGCTCTGACCCTCGTTATGGCATCCATTCATCAGGCTGGCCGGCGTTTTCTCCAGC
>NW_019463609.1:0-566 GCF_002814215.2 Seriola lalandi dorsalis
AAAAGATTCCATTTTTGATCTGGGTATCATCGGATAATCTGCAATTCATTTGTAATTCAAAAATGAAAAAAAAAAACATGAAATTGTTATTTGATATAAAACCAAAATTAAAAAACGTTTTTTGGTGTCAGAATCAAAATACGTAAAACCAATCAAACTGGTCAGTTTTTGGTTTTTGTCAATTCCTTTTATCATTATTTTGTTTGAAAATAAAAACCGAATTCATACGATTTTATTTGATTTTTAATTTTAACCAAAAAGTGAAATCACGTGGTCTATTTGTTTTTATTTCCAAACAAAAAGCCAGACAACCAAAATAAATAAGTGCTCCAATTTTGATTTTTGCTAATTCATTTTTTTTTATTTTTGTGAGAAGATAGATGAATGAATGAATGAATTTATGAATGTATGAATAAATAAATGCATACATAGGCTACATAATTAGATAGCTATTATTATTTTGTTCTTTTAATTCAGATCTGAAATTTCTTTTATCCAAAAACTGTGTGATGGGCTGTATTACGACGCGACCAGCAGGGGTCCCCTGAGCAGCAGTCAGACTCAGC
>NW_019463610.1:0-800 GCF_002814215.2 Seriola lalandi dorsalis
CTTTTCATGCCTTACCATAGTATGAAGTTTTTATGACTTTTTACGCCTTACTATACTATGACATTTTTATGTCTTTTTATGCCTTACTATACTATGACGTTTTTGTCATTTTATGCCTTACTATACTATGACGTTTTTATGACTTTTTATGCTTTACTTTACTATGACGTTTTCATGACTTTTTATGCCTTACTATACTATGACTTTTTTATGACTTTTTATGCCTAACTATACTATGACGTTTTTATGACTTCTTATGCCTTATTTTACTATGACGTTTTCATGACTTTTTATGCCTTACTATACTATGACGTTTTTATGACTTTTTATGCCTTACTTTACTATGACGTTTTTATGACTTTTTATGCCTTACTATATTATGACGTTTTTTATGCCTTATTATACTATGACGTTTTTATGACTTTTTATGCTTCACTATACTGTGTCGATTTTATACCTTATTATACTATGACGTTTTTATGACTTTTTATGCTTCACTATACTATGACATTTTTATGACTTTTTATGCCTTACTATTCTATGACGTTTTTGTGACATTTCATACGTTACTATACTATGACGTTTTTGTGACTTTTCATACGTTACTGTACTATGACGTTTTTCTGACTTTTTATGCCATGCTATACTATGACTTTTTTGTGACTTTTCATACCTTACTATACTATGACGTTTTTATGACTTTTTATGCCTTACTATACTATGACGCTTTTATGACTTTTTATGCCTTACTATACTGTGTCGATTTTATACCTTACTATACTATGACGTTTTTATGACTT
>NW_019463611.1:0-496 GCF_002814215.2 Seriola lalandi dorsalis
GCGGCGAGCTTCGCAGAGTGCTCGGCGCTCACCCAGAAGAACCTGAAGGACGCTTTTGATTCGGCCATCTTGGCCAGCATCCAGCTGACAGACACTAGCAGCGTCCAGCAGCAGAGGCTGACTCTGAAGAGGAAGACGCCAGACAAGATCAAGAGCCTCTCGGAAACCTGGTGGAGGAAGATCAACTGCCTGATGGGAGAGCAGAGCTGTGAATTCAAGTGACCGACGGCATCATCACAAACATGGGTCAGATAACGTTTGCAGATACTTCGATTTGGTTTGGAGACGGTGCAGGGTGGGTGGGCAGGTACGTAACGCAAAAGGTTTTCAGTTCAGATTCCCTCCCACACTCTAGTGCAGCAGACAAGCTCGAAGGTTATTGAGCATCTTATGACTAAAGGAGGAAACTTTCTCCATGTTTCTATAAACCGCAGATGTGACCTCCGGGACGGGGCGGAGCCTCCTGGAGTAATGAGTGTGGTCCAGACCAAACTAG
>NW_019463612.1:0-469 GCF_002814215.2 Seriola lalandi dorsalis
AACTGTTAGGCAAGAATAGTACTATGAAGCCAAGATTTTGGAAAACAGGATGCACATACACACACATAGCTATCTGAGGTATAAAAGATCATGTCTGATTCTGTGCGGGGGTTCTTTGGTCTCCGTCTATGACTGCAAGTAGTCCGCATTGAATAAAGAGAGACTCCCCACCCTGACACCTGTGTCTTGGTCATCTGATTCCTCTTTTTGATCCACCACTTCTCGCCACAACATAATTGGTGGCGGTGGTTGAGGTTTCAGCTACTTATGGATGCACTCGAAATGAATTCATGATTTAAGAATATTGAAGCTAAAAGTAACTAAATACTGTTGGATGAGAAGGAGTGTGGTGAGGAGTAGAAGGAGACACGGGTCTCGGGTGAAAAACCTGCGCGCAGGTTCTGCCAGCAAATTTGTGAAAATTGTGTGTATCGTGGTTAAAACTCAGAAGGAGTTGTGGCGGTTCGAG
>NW_019463613.1:0-393 GCF_002814215.2 Seriola lalandi dorsalis
AAGGTTATATATATTTAGAAAAATGCTATATAAGTACAGTACAGTTCATTGCATGACTAACTTCAAGAAATGTTAATACATCTTGTTGGCTACATGGTTTAAGTAAACATACAGACAGAAAACACACACACGCACACACACACATGTATTAAACATTTAAGCTAAATCAAGGCTGTTAGGTTTTTCAATATGATCACAGGTGCAGATGCATTAAGCTGAAAGGCCCAGTTAACATGATCACTAAACTCAAACACTGGCATTAGGGAAATGACTAGTAGATAACTTTGGGATATGTCAGTAGTACCTCTTTCAGGTGGGGATTCTTACACCTACTACCAGTATGACTAACTAGAAATCTTTGTGATCATAGGTATTGTTATTATTGTCACTATT
>NW_019463614.1:0-431 GCF_002814215.2 Seriola lalandi dorsalis
GCCATTTTTATTCTTCAAGGGATTAAATAAAATATTCACATTCATTCATTCGATTCACATAATCCAGGTGAAATGTATATACATTTTTAAGCACTTGAAGATGTGATCATCACTAAAGCCTGTCATAGCTGTGTTCGGGTTCTTGAACACATAGCACTAGACCTCTCGGTGTTACTGCCAGATGTTTTGTGTCCTGTGTTAGGGCAGGCACTGGGAGTAACTGATGTTGGTCCAGAGGTGGTTGCTCTAGTTTCTCATGCTACTCAGGAGTGTCTCCGTGGACTGCTGGAAAGACTCGCTGTGATGGCAGAGCACCGCAAGACAGTCCTGAAGGTACAGCAGTCAGACCCTGAGCCAAGGCCACAGCAGTGGATCACCTTTTGTCTTTTGAATGGATTAGATGTATGTATATATATATATATATATATATA
>NW_019463615.1:0-843 GCF_002814215.2 Seriola lalandi dorsalis
TCTGGAGGGAGCAGCTTTCCTCAGATGAACGCTCCATCATTGTCTCTCAGTCTGACGGTCTTTTAATGCACAGAGACACAGATCCCTTTCCTGCAGAGAGCCTGTCTCTGGATCTTAAAGACTGTTCTGGCTGCTTCTTAGGGCACGGTGTGTCTGGACCCATACGTCTCTCTGACACAGGAGCAAAGACTATGTACAAACTCCTGCTCCAAGTGATTAATAAAGACAAAGTGAAGGGGTCTAGGTCCAGATGTGGAGCCTTCATGGAGAGCACTGTACAAACCAGCGTTAACTAGAAGGCTTGGAGACTTACAGTGGAGGCTTTATATGGGGCTGTGGCTGTCAAGGCTTTTGTGTCTATTTGAAATCCAAGTGTTGATGAAAGGTGTCCGTTCTGTTCCCTCAGAGAAAGTGTGTTTCATTGTTTCCTGGACTGCAGCAGGCTGCAGGCTCTGTTCCTGTTTTTAGAGGCTGTTTCTTTTGTATGGAGAGGTTTTTACCAAACACATGTTCATCCTGGGCTGTAGATACAGGCAGAAAGAAAGAGCCAAGTGTCCACTTTTAAACTTCCTTCTGGCTCAGGCTAAGATGGCTGTTCACCTGAGTGGGAGGAGAAAGATGGAGGGATCAGCAGACTGTGATGTAGAAACAGTCTTCATCAGAATGATGAAGAGCAGGTTAACTGACTTTAATTACTACAGTCTGATGAAGGATGTGGAGTCTTTTGAGAAGGTCTGGTGTGTGAATGAAGGTCTGTTCTGTGAAAGAAGAGAAGCTGCTGTTTGTTCGTCTATTGGTTTAGTGTGTGTGTGTGTGTGTGTGTGTGTGTGTGTGTGTGTGTGT
>NW_019463616.1:0-462 GCF_002814215.2 Seriola lalandi dorsalis
GACTTTTCGACTGCGGCTTTTGTCTGACAACCATGTGGGTGTGTCCAGACTGTGCTTGACTGACATCCTTCTGGCCGTCTTATTAGTTTTGTTACACGTGTTGGGGTGGAAACTGTCACGCCGATATCACTGTTATTTGTTTGTGACTTTCGGTGACCTCACTACAATAAGTGAAAGCACCTGTGTAGATGTGCCGTGCTACTAAAAGAATATCCCACAGCACTGAGACACAACAGCCCCCAGGTTCATTTTTTCAAAATGTTCTCCCATGTATTTCTGTCTTTTTGTGGATATGTTTTCATACATCATATTTGTTAGACATCATGAAAACAAATGATGTTGCATTCTCATGTGTGTTTTATAGTTTCATTAATGTTTAATCACGAGTCAAGCACGCTCACGTTCACAAACCAACGCACACGTCGGCTAACAGGACCGACAGGGTCACGGGTGATGATGGAG
>NW_019463617.1:0-416 GCF_002814215.2 Seriola lalandi dorsalis
CACACACACACACACACACACACACACACACACACACACACACACACACACACACACACACACACACACACACACACACACACACACACACACACACACACACACATACTCAGAGTTTTCTGGACAGAATCCAGATCCACAAAGACAGACTGTGGTATGAGAAATAAAGGGGATGTGATGATACCACAGCCTGACCCTCACTGGTTTCACTGGTTTCACTGGTGTAGAGCTGGACAGTAAAGACGGGGCCAAGCTGTTCAGTAAGCAGCCCAACAGGATCCAGAGGGTGGCTCGGGGGTCAGGGGTCGCGACCAGAGACGTCCAGGAGCTGCTGACTCAGTACACCAAGTTTGCCCAGATGGTGAAGAAGATGGGGGGCATTAAGGGGCTGTTTAAAGGTAAGAGGGGGGGGGGGG
>NW_019463618.1:0-375 GCF_002814215.2 Seriola lalandi dorsalis
TTGTATCACTGTGGTACACGTTTGGTGGAGGAACCAGACTGGATGTTGGAAGTAAGTTAATGTTTTGTATTTTCTATAGATCAATTTTCTACATTTTCATCTCTTACATGTTGAAAACACTAGAGGAAGTTCAAATTTTCTTGTTTCCACTTTGTTTTTCAACATTCAACAGTTTAGTTTTTCCAGATCTGAATCCAACCAGGGTTATACTTATATTTCTTATTCTAAATTTGATAAAAACAACTGAAAATAAAAAGCAACTTAAATGAATGTAATCATTTGATTCAAAGTTTTATAATGAGAACTTGTAGATTTAGTTCAGTCTGACAGAGTCAGAGAGCCGTGTCTCTCTACAGTGAGAGGTTTTTGTACGAC
>NW_019463619.1:0-469 GCF_002814215.2 Seriola lalandi dorsalis
CCATTTGAACTCACCAGTTCAAACACATTTTACTTGCACCATTAAGAGGGTGATTGGTGGTTATTACAAGCTCCTGTCTGTGAGAACGTCCAGATGCTCTTTTTGTCAAGGTCAGAATCAAAGCCGGACAGGGAGGAGGAGGAGGAGGGGGTTGAATTTTTTGTACCCATCAGGCACTTGGAGCCTCTGCAATGACGCGGCACCTGCAACCAGGAAAGGCACAAAATGGAGTCCCAGCTGGTCCCCCGCACCGGTGTGAGTCAAAAGGCCGGGGGAGGAGGAGGAGGAGGAGGAGGAGAGAATGCTTCAGGCTCGATTAGCTCCACATCCTATCTCCATCTTCAGCTCTGAGCTTCATCACCCTCAATCATTAGCACCAAATTCACAGCTGCCACTCTGGTGTATTAGCAGGTGGGGGCTGCGTGTTTGTTGCCTTATTTAGGGACATGCTGACCAACAAGGGTGGTGC
>NW_019463620.1:0-506 GCF_002814215.2 Seriola lalandi dorsalis
TTTTTTTTAAATGCCTTGTATCCTCAGTTGACACAGTTTGTTTTTTTCTCGATATTCCAGGCTGATGAATTACAGACATTTGGCTTAAATCACAGAATAACTATGAATGTGGAGACTGAAATTCTTTTTTCACCATACATTATATAAGTGATGATTGAGATATCCAGGTTAGCCAGACCCACAGGTGAGTCCACCTGTATATCAGCTAATCTGTATGACTTTACACATGTGTGGTCAATAGTCGACACTCTCAGCTACCGGGGCCACGCCGAGCCGGGTCCTGAGCCATGGTGGTAGGTGTGTGTCTGTGTGAGCGTTGGAGACGGTTGTGCAGCCGAGAGAGGGTTTCTGAGAGAGGAGATGATTTAAGGTAGAGCTGCTGTCATGTATTGCCCTCGTTCTTAGATAGTGTTGTCATGAGAGACGCATAGCAGCGATACCGGGAGCGTCAGCGCCGCAGATAGGGTTGCCTGACCGATGCCGTGACTGCCCTCTCGCTAACACCC
>NW_019463621.1:0-453 GCF_002814215.2 Seriola lalandi dorsalis
ACTGTTGTTCCCCGGCACTCTTCCGGTTTGTTAACGGTTTCTACTCGGATAACTTTTGTGCTCGCACCCAAACCGGAAGTGTATTATTGGGCGGTATTATCACTTTCCATACAGTACTTAAACTGTAGGTACCGTGATGAGGAGAGACGAGGTTCTGAGAGGTTTTGTTACCGAGAGACTCGCCGCCGCCTCCCAGGAAATCTTAGCGGCCGTGGACGGACTCGTAGCCGGATACGAGGAGGAGGCGTCGGGTTTAAGAAATGAGATCGACCGGCAGAGGAAACAGCTGGAGCTTCTCCTGCAGCCTCGGGTCATACTCAACAAAGCCGGTTGGTCATTCCGTTTTTTGGCGTAAAAATTTGAATCCATGAACCACAAAGTCCCAGTTTGAAGAGGAAGAGGCTGCGTTGAACTACATTTAAATATCTTGTAATTTAACTTTGACTTGGGCTG
>NW_019463622.1:0-517 GCF_002814215.2 Seriola lalandi dorsalis
GAACTATTATTATTTATTTCATTAATAGTGTTATTATTTATTTCCTGACTTTTTTTTCTGTGAAGAACCCGGAGAGGGTTATTTGGTTATGTGTGGCTTTCTGGAAAACAATAAATTTTTACGTTTAGGCACCCCTGCGATTGTCACACTTTTTCTGTTACAAACTGAACCCGGCCCCCCATCAGCGAAGGGAAAAGTTATGTGGCCCTCACAGGAAAAAGTTTGGGGACCCCTGATCTAATCAGTTCATCCTTGAGTCTAAGTGAATGTTTGTGCCAAATCTGAAGACGTTCTGTCCAGGCGTTACTGAGATATCGTGTCCAACCTGAGAACAACAGACCTAAAAACAGTATTGGACAAATCAAATGTTTGACCTGATGATGGAGAGGTTACTGCAGGTCAACCTCTGGAGACCATCAACACCAGCACCACATTTATAACAATCAAAACTATAGCTATTTGAGTCTGGACACATACAGTACATATAGTGTGTCTGTGACAGTGTGACAGTGTGACA
>NW_019463624.1:0-665 GCF_002814215.2 Seriola lalandi dorsalis
ACTATACTATGACGTTTTTATGACCATTTATGTTTTTTTGACATTCCATGCCATACTATACTATGATGTTTTTTGGCATTTTTATGCCATACTATACTATGATGTTTTTTATTCCTCACTGTACTATGCTGTTTTTTATGCCTTTCTATACTATGACATTACATGCATTACCATACTATCATGTTTTTATGACTTTTTATACCTTAATATAGTAAGATGTTTTTTTGACTTTTTGTGCCATACTATACTATGATGTTTTTTGGAATTTTTATGCCTTACTACACTATGATGTTTTTTGGCATTTTATGCCTTACTACACTATGTTGTTTGATCCCTTGCCATACTATGATGTTTTTATGACTTTCTATGCCTTAATATAGAAATATGTTTTTTTGGCGTTTTATGCCATACTATACTATGATGTTTTTTGGAATTTTTATGCCTTACTACACTATGATGTTTTTTGGCATTTTATGCCTTACTACACTATGTTGTTTGATCCCTTGCCATACTATGATGTTTTTATGACTTTCTATGCCTTAATATAGAAATATGTTTTTTTGGCGTTTTATGCCATACTATACTATGACTTTTTTTGGCATTTTTATGACTTACTATACTATGATGTTTTTTGGCATTTTATGCCTTACTACACTATGTTGTTT
>NW_019463625.1:0-477 GCF_002814215.2 Seriola lalandi dorsalis
ACCAGACCTGTGGACTGTGTGGAAACTTTGATGGCACAGCCAATGATTTGTTGAAAGACGGTGAGATTCTTTTTAGTATTATGGAGGGATAATACACTGTAGCCTGTGAGGATATTGTGATACAGTGAGGCTGTGTGAACACTATTCAACATGCTGCCTCTGTCTATAAATAAATATATATATATATATATATATGACATCAGCTTCTCAAGAATCTGACTCCTTTGGGATGATTTGATGATAGATAGGTGTTAAAAAGATAAATAATAAATAAGAAAAAGGTTGTTACAATTAGTTCCTGTTCTGAAGATCTATTATAGACCCATTATTTATTGGCCTAAGCAAGGTCATATTTTTTCTCTTCACCTCTTTAAATTCAGGCATTATTAAGAAACAGGAAGTCAGTTCCAGATCAATGTATGTACTGAACTGTAGTTGGAGAGTTGAAGATGTTTTGAGAGTCATCCGAAACTTTCT
>NW_019463626.1:0-616 GCF_002814215.2 Seriola lalandi dorsalis
ACTTCTTTATGACTTTTTATGCCTTAGTATATTATGACTTTTTTATGACTTTTTATGCCTTAGTATATTATGACTTTTTTATGACTTTTTATGCCTTACTATATTATGACTTTTTTATGACTTTTTATGCCTTACTATATTATGACATTTTTATGACTTTTTATGCCTTGCTATATTATGACTTTTTTATGACTTTTTATGCCTTACTATACGATGACTTTTTTATGACTTTTTATGCCTTACTATATTGCGACTTTTTTTTGCCTTACTATACTATGACTTCTTTGACTTTTTATCCCTTAGTATACTATGACTTTTTTATGACTTTTTATGCCTTACTGTACAATGACTTTTTTGTGACTTTTTATGCCTTACTATACTATGACTTTTTTATGACTTTTTATGCCTCACTATACTATGACTTTTTTATGACTTTTTATGCCTTGGTATATTATGACTTTTTTATGACTTTTTATGCCTTACTATATTATGACTTTTTATGCCTTACTATACTATGACTTTTTTATGACTTTTTATGCCTTAGTATATTATGACTTTTTTATGACTTTTTATGCCTTACTATATTATGACTTTTTATGCCTTACTATACTATGAC
>NW_019463627.1:0-486 GCF_002814215.2 Seriola lalandi dorsalis
GAATTTACAGCTGAGGTTTGTATGAACAGCTGTAACTGTTTTATTGTTGAACCTGATTGAAACGTGCTTTTGAATGTTGTTGTTATAGTTACAGTTGGTGTCATTAACTCTCTAACTGTGAAATAAAACAGATTCATTGAGCTTGTGTTTGTTTCATGAAATGTTCAAGTTTATTAAAAAAAAAAGACATTCAGGTAATTATTGATTATAGGTGTTATGACCGCGGTCATGTTATTGTAGTTGGTCTGTTGTGTAAGTGTGTGTGTGCGTGTGTGTGTGTGCGTGTGTGCGTGTGTGTGTGTGCGTGTGCGTGTGTGCGTGTGTTCCTGTGTTTTCTTATTGTATGCAAATAGGTGTGTGCCGCAGCCGTGCCGTCATTGGTGGAAAGGCTCTGCGCCCTGGTCGGTGATTGGCTGCAGCCCCTGGTCACCTGATATATAAGGAGCCAAGATGGCCGCCGGCTCGTCGTCTCATTCTCCTCTTCTC
>NW_019463628.1:0-1350 GCF_002814215.2 Seriola lalandi dorsalis
TTACTGGGCAGCTCACACAGGTGCATTGAGTGTCCTTTTTTATGTTGGGGCAGCAGCATGTCAGACATGAACATAAGGAGACTGGACAAGCTGATCAAAAAGGCTGGTTATGTGCTCTGGACTCACTCAGGACTGTTGTGGAGAGACACAAGCAATGTAAGATTCAGGCCATCTTGGACAATACCAACCACCCTCTCCACAACATTCTGGTAGAACAGAGAAGCACCTCAACCAAAATATATGATAATAATAATAAATAAATAAATAAATAAATAGATAAATTAATAATAATAATAATAATAATAATAATAATAATAATAATAATAATAATGACGGCGACAACAACGATAATAATAATAATATTAATAATAATAATAATAACAACAACAACAACAACAACAACAATAATAAGAATATAAGAATATTTATAATTATTATTATCTTTGTATATAGAGGTGATAGTTGTACCCTGTAGGGTTAGAGTTGGAATGTAGTAGTCTATTATGTCATAAAAACGACATAGTATAGTAATGCATAAGAATATCAAAAAATCATAGTATAGTAAAGTATAAAAATGTCATAGGCTAGTCAGGCATACATGGCATAAAAACATAATAGTATAGTAAGGCATAAAAACATCTAAAAACGTTATACTATAGTAAGGCATAACAATGTCAAAGTATATTAAGACATCAACTGACATAAAAATGTCATGGTATAGTAAGGCATAAATATCATAAAAACGTCATAGTATAGTAAGGCATGAAAATGTCTGGGTATAATAAGGCATCAAATGTTGTAAGAACATCATAGTATAGTAAGGCATAAAATGTTATACAAATTTCATCATATAGTAAGGCATAAAAATGTCATAGTTTAGTAGGGTATCAAATGTCATAAGAATGTCATAGTATATTAAGGCATAAAATTGTCACAGTATAGTGAGGCATAAAATGTCATAAAAACGTCATGGTATAGTAAGGCATAAAAAGTCAAAGTATAATAAGGCATAAAATGTCATAAAAACGTCATAGTATAGTAAGGCATAAAATTTCATAAAGATGTGATTGTATAGCAAGGCATAAAGAGTCATAGTATAGTAAGGCACAAAAACATCATAATATAGTAAGGCATAAAATGTCATAAAAATGTCATAGTACAGTAAGGCATAAAATGTCAAAAAAATGTAATAGTATAGTAAGGCATAAAAAGTAATAGTACAGTAAGGCATAAATATCATAAAAACGTCATATTATAGTGAGGCATAAAATGTCATAAAAATGTCATAGTATAGTAAGGCATGAAAACATCATAGTATATAAAGGCATAAAATGTTATAAAAATGTTATA
>NW_019463629.1:0-388 GCF_002814215.2 Seriola lalandi dorsalis
CCACCTGTGCCGGGCCTCTTAGAAAGGCTAAGAGCGCGCGCACACACACGCGTGCGCGCACACACACCAGTGAAATTAGTCACCTGTACAGGGGCATGCAGTGAGCATTAGGCATTATCCATGGCAGGCTCTAGCTAAAGCTTGGCCATGCTCTAAAAAGCAGCAGCAGGAATGGCACGGCAGGCAGGCTGCATGGGTGTTCATTAAAACACCCAGCACCATTCACAGGGAGAAACAAGGCCATAAAAAAAGTTTGTTTAAGGTGATTCATTTGGACAAATTAATTTTGTAAAACAAGAACAAGCTATATGTTTATAGTGCCACAACACAATTCAATTGAAAATCATCCATCCATCCAGTATCTATACCACTTATCTTTGAAGTGTCG
>NW_019463630.1:0-508 GCF_002814215.2 Seriola lalandi dorsalis
AACCATGCCCACAGAAGCTGAGAACATCTGCTGCTAGGAGATACCACAGGTAGCATTCTCACTGGACAAACTAATCACTAATTTGTTTTGATTACATTACATTTATAATCAACCATAGCATTTACCATTTGCAATTCACTGTAGGTTACCAGACGGCTATGGGAGATCGTGGAGGATTTACCATGTATGGTAGACCGTCCTGGGTTGGAGCCGCTCTGCCTCAATGTGTTCTGCCTACAACATATACCGCACTGACTACGGTCCTTTATGGTTGAGAGGAATACACCAGTACGTTTTGCTTCTTTGTAAAAACATAGTTTCAATCTAAATAAAAGATGTTAGACAGTCTTGTTTTACTTCAGTGCACATAATTTTACAATGGTAATAACACACCACAAATAGAGTAACACACCCTCAAATAAATTAGTTTAGCTGCTCTTTGATTTGTAAAGTTCTTCTATCAGCAGATAGTGTGCATATAATATATGAATTCAGAGGAGTCATTTCT
>NW_019463631.1:0-481 GCF_002814215.2 Seriola lalandi dorsalis
TCGTCTAGTTGGTCCCACAACACCTCCAGGAGGCTAGACAGTGATCACTGGCGTCCCAGAGTCACTCCCCTAATGCCAGCCATCACTGCTCCTCACACCACCATTTTCTTTATCTTGCCTATGCTACCACAAACAACACCATCATCAACTCTGACAAAACACACTAGCAGATTCAGCAAACAAACTCCCCTGCACAGTTGGAGAAAGTGGCGGCCATTTTGAAGGAGGCAGAGTCAAGGAGAGAAGCCTTTTTGAGCTAAACTCTCCCCCGCCGGATTAGGCTGTACTCAGTCATAAACACGTAGCTTCGTGCATGAAGGACATGATCGTCATGTTTAAAGAGGGTATTTGTCGCGCTCCCTCTCGCTTACGGCCATACCACTCTGAACACGCCCGATCTCGGAAGCCAAGCAGGGTCGGGCCTGGTTAGTACTTGGATGGGAGACCGCCTGGGAATACCAGGTGCTGTAAGCTTTTTGGC
>NW_019463632.1:0-497 GCF_002814215.2 Seriola lalandi dorsalis
TTTTATTGGATCACTCAGAAAACAGTCAGCCAATCAGAAGAGAGGCTCAGAGCCTCCTCTCTTCTGATTGGTTTTAAGGCTCAGTTTCTGAATACAGGCTGTGTGCATTTCTCTGTGGACTGAGGCTTTGATACTTTCACAGTATTAATATAGAAGCTAGAGCTGATCTATAATCACACTACACATGGACACAGACCTTTACACTGGAAGAGCTTGAAAACAAAAGAATGCTCCCCATCAGCCCCCCCCCTGGAGGCGACAGTGTTCATGTCGCAGCACAGTGGAAGAGAAGCGAAAGTTGAGATGAAACGTCATTAAAATCAGAAGATTTGATCCCGTCAGTTACAAACGTTCATCACACAGTTGCTCGGGAACAATAACTGAAGTTCAATATAGTCAAAAGAAAATAGTTGAAATAACAAAAATGAAACCTTTACTTGCAGCAGCTTGTTACAACACTGTTGACTGTGAATCATCGTGGTTCTTGCCTTGATTGA
>NW_019463634.1:0-449 GCF_002814215.2 Seriola lalandi dorsalis
ATATGTTATGGCTATACACTATGGCTATACAGCTAATGATGCTACATCTACGAATTAGGTTTGATGATTAAATATTGCTATATTTCGACATCAACCCAGTCATGAGCAGAGTGTTAAGACCGGCCTACTGTGAGTTGCGCTGTAGCTGGAGACCCTCGGCTGGAACCGAGGTGGCTGTGGTTGCCGTGGTAACCATGGAGACGCGGGATCTAGGTGGATTCTCCTGGAGGCCGTGTCCCGTTATCACGATGACGGATTCTGCCGGTGTCTCAGCGGTTCAGCTCTGGTGGAGTTTGCCAGGAGACTTTCTGTCTCAGGAACTCTTGATTTCTGCTCAGCTTCTCTGCAGGCGGTCGTGCAGATGTTTTCTGCTGGCGTCTCTTGTGGGTTGATGCGAAATAAACTCTTATGCTCTTCACTTTGGCTGGATAACTTTAGAGGAGACTGGC
>NW_019463635.1:0-429 GCF_002814215.2 Seriola lalandi dorsalis
ATGTACACACATCGGCACTGGATGTAAATCATGATACAGGGCTGATCACCTGACTGCCCAGTCCACTTCTGTGAGACCACCATGTTCCCAGAACTGCTCTCAGCAATAACCTCGGTTTCTACAGTCACATGATTTTATTACAGACAGAAATTCAACTTAAAATTAAGACCTGAACTGTAAAAAAACGCAGGTCCCCTCTAATTAAAATCACATGGATAATTTGGGCTGTTAGATTGATCTTCAAGTGTATAGATTATTATCATGGACCTACTTCATTGTAATCATTTCATTGAAAGCTGATCAAACATCCTGTTGTGTCTTCCAGGATCGACTGAAATCTTCACCCCACCTCGCCTTCTCAAAGTCCTCAGAAACTTAGAGAAAGAAGAGCAGACCGGCTAAGAAGCTCCTGTATTGCTCCTCCCTCAT
>NW_019463636.1:0-426 GCF_002814215.2 Seriola lalandi dorsalis
CCATAGGGTGATCTTTATCAGTGGTTGTAAATAGTTTCCCTGAGGCAGATGTTTAAATGACCACTCACCCTTAGCACCTAAATATCCACTAGTATAAATCATTAAACAGTTTTAACTTTAATAGTCTAAAATACTACAACACCAGCAAATTATTTTAGACTCTGAATTAAACAGAACTCTGAATTAACATGAAGAATGTGACCAAAACAGCTTTTTATCATTTAAGAAATATCGCCAAAGTATGGTCATTTTTTTAATCGCATAAAGATGCTGAAGAACTTATTCATGCTTCAAACTGATTAGATTATTGCACTGCTCTTCCAAAACAGTCAATTGAAGGACTCCAGTTTATTCAGAACTGTGCTGCTGGACTCTTAACTAAAACAAGGAACAGAGAGTGTATTACCCCAATTTCAGCTACACTCA
>NW_019463637.1:0-475 GCF_002814215.2 Seriola lalandi dorsalis
AGCTGCTTTTTATTGGTTATACATGGTGCCATTATCTGAAATTTAAACAGAAAAAAAATCTTTTTTTTTTTTTATCTCCAAACTGCTGGGTGGGCCCCAAGTGCGCGTGAGCCCCTGGGTCCATGATGGTTTTTGACGTCCACACATAAAGCAGTAATGGTGGCTTTCTTCCCAGTCCCTATACATGGGCAGTACATAAAAGCAGCTAACTGTTCTCTGTTCTGGTTCCTTCCTATAGGATAGTATACACGCCCCGTTTCCTGTTCACCTTTCTTCTGGTATTGTCACAGGTACCAAAAGTTTCTGCGTTTGATTGTTCCCCAGTTTACTTTTCTTATGCTGCTCGGTTGGGTCTGGGCCGAGAGATCAGGTTGCAGTGCAGGCTGACTGGTGGCCTCGTCTACGAGTCCAACAATGTACAACCACCATCGCCGCCGTGACGTCACTGCCAGTCGATGTTTCTTACGTGCAGTTG
>NW_019463639.1:0-504 GCF_002814215.2 Seriola lalandi dorsalis
AGCCCAAGTTTTTTTTTTGAAATCACAAATTAGGAACATTGAATGTTTTTCAGGCCAAACATATTTCCTGTGAATACAAACATCCAAAGAAGTGTTTAAAGTTGACATTAAACCAAAATCAATAGGTTAGCATGTGCACAGTAATTTTCAGGGTAGTCCAGTCATTACTAAGCTATCTTGTACACTGACAAACAGACAGGGGCTAAAACACAACCATAACATATCCTTTATTAACACCTGAAATAATATAGTAGATAGATAGATAGATAGATAGATAGATAGATAGATAGTAGGGGTGGGTGGATCGATTTAAATATCGATAGTATCAATACTAACGTTGGTATTGGGTATTGGTCGATACTTGTGTGATGACATCGATTCTTAAGTTTCAGTTTATCTTCTGTAGAACTCCAGGCATTTACAGAGTGACCGACTGGCCGTACAACACCGCTCTTCTCTCTCTTCACTCATGCTCAATTAGCCCCTCCCCTTTCCTCCGCTCCC
>NW_019463640.1:0-485 GCF_002814215.2 Seriola lalandi dorsalis
AAAAAAAAAAAAAAGGTGAAATTATCTGGTATTATTTTATGTGTGTTAACTGACAGTTGATGATTTCTCTTTTTAAGCATTAAAATAATTTGTGTGGACCATTTCAACCCTCAAAATGTCCATTAGCTTTAAAATGTTTCATATCATGCTCTGTTATGTTCTGCATCACCTCAAGTGTGCTAACTGACAACTGATGACTCCTCCTCTCATCTCTCCCACTGCTCACACAAGGAACTCAGTGTTTAGATTTCTTTTCATTTGCATCATTTTTTGCATCCAGCACTTGTCGGGTGGTAATGCTCTGGAGCTCTTATGCTCAGCATCAACCGGATCAATCAGATATTAAACTGTGAATCGGCTCAATTTAAGCTACAATCCACAGAGGGAACAGAAAAAGTTAGCTTCTGCTGCTGTAACCCAAAGCAAACATGGGTGCTGTTGCAGTGTGTGTGTGTGTGTGTGTGTGTGTGTGTGTGTGTGTGTGT
>NW_019463641.1:0-426 GCF_002814215.2 Seriola lalandi dorsalis
AAAAAAAAAAAAAAAAAAAACTCACTGGCCTTTGCAAGGATTGAGCTTTTGACCTCAACATTTTGGGATGTTTCTTTTACCCAATATTTCAGAGGGAATCCTTGTCTCCTGAAGCCACCTCAGCTCAGCACTGCAAGATAAGACCAATTAAAACTTGCCGCTTTTCCCACTCTCCCCGTTTTTCTCTCACCCTGCTGTGTGACTGGTGGAGTCACTAATTCAAATCAAATCTGAAAGTTGCACATGGAGAAGGGCGCGATAATGACAATATGTGTGTAGTGGGAAGCATATCGTCACCTTCCTAAAATAATGGCCTAAGTCATGTTTTGACAAAAATGTTTTTTTTGCCTAAATCACCCCCTCATGATGCTGGCCACCTCTGGTAAAATCGCCTGAATCCTCAGTTGAGGGGAACATGCAATTCTA
>NW_019463642.1:0-447 GCF_002814215.2 Seriola lalandi dorsalis
AGATTAAGGTTGATAATAAGAATCAGTTTGGCAGTTGTTGGGTTTTCACTGTCTGCTGCAGGAACAGCTGGAACATCTGCCTCTTGTCAGATCTGCTCAGTCTGTGTCGAGCTCAGGGAGGGAAACTCAGGAGCACCCACCTGCCCAGGATGCCATAGCAACCACATAGCAACCACCTGGAAACGCATTAGCAAACACTGTAGCCATAACCGCTTAGCAAACTGCTACCTGCCACATCAACAACAACACAGCAGCAGCTAATGTGTATGCAGTAAGAAATACCTAACTTCCTTCAGTCACATCAGATCTCAGAACAGCGTTAGATCCAGGATGTGTTTAGCCTAGCTTAGCATAAACTCTGGAAGCAGGGGGAGGCCTATAGGTCCATGCTCTCTCCTCTAACAGGCCTACTGTACATATCCACACATGTTTGGACTTAAGCCCAGT
>NW_019463643.1:0-524 GCF_002814215.2 Seriola lalandi dorsalis
AAATGTCATAGTATAGTAAGGCATAAAAAGTGATAAAAATGTCATAGAATAGTAAGGCATAAAAAGTGATAAAAACGTCATAATATGGTAAGGCATAAAAAGTGATAAAAACGTCATAGTATAGTAAGGCATAAAAAGTGATAAAAACGTCATAGTATAGTAAGGCATGAAAACGTCATTGTATAGTAAGGCATGAAAATGTCATAGTATAGTAGGGCATAAAAAGTGGTAAAAATGTCATAGTATAGTAAGGCATGAAGATGTCATAGTATAGTAGGGCATAAAAAGTGATAAAAATGTCATAGTTTAGTAAGACATAAAAAGTGGTAAAAATATCATAGTATAGTAAGGCATGAAAATGTCATAGTATAGTAAGGCATAAAAAGTGATGAAAATGTCATAGTATAGTAAGGCATAAAAAGTGATGAAAATGTCATAGTATAGTAAGGCATAAAAAGTGATAAAAACGTCGTAGTATAGTAAGGCATAAAAAGTGATAAAAACGTCATAGTATAGTAAGGTAT
>NW_019463644.1:0-576 GCF_002814215.2 Seriola lalandi dorsalis
TTCAGATGCTGATCTTTCTCAGTGAGGAAAAAAAACAACAGCATGTTCTTATGTGCGATGCAAAACATTGTGTAGATTGGTAACAATAGCTTCAGATTCCATCATTAAAGCCTTTGAATGAATATCAACCAACCTCTCCACAACACTCTGGTTCAGAAATCTATCTATCTATTAATCTATTTATCTATCTATCTATCTATCTATCTATCTATCTATCTATCTATCTATCTATCTATCTATCTATCTATCTATCTGAAGAACCTTCAGGACTGAGCAGTCATCATCATTTGTCTCAGTCCCTGCTCTGCTCATGAGTAAGACATCATGTCTCTGTGTTTGCTCTCTTAAGACAATATGGACTGATGGTATCTACATGTGTTAGTTCAACAAAGACGAGACGATGTTCTGACACAGAGCAGAGCAAGTGTGGCTGAAGTTGTCATGTAAATCTTGGTCTGAGTATCTTTCCCACCAAGATGTTGCTCTTTTTACCTTTTGAAAACACAACTTCGTCTGATTGCATTTGTGTTTTTACCTCTGAAAAGTAGGTTATATTTACACCTGTGTCTGTTTGTC
>NW_019463646.1:0-481 GCF_002814215.2 Seriola lalandi dorsalis
GTCACTTGTGTTTATTGATGATGTGACAAAAGACAGAAGCAGCTGGAAGAATTCTGAAGTGTATAGGGATTTACTTTCTGCTCAGATTCAGCCAAATGCAGCAAAGTTGATTGGACGGCGCTTCACAGTACAGATGGACAATGATCCAAAACATACTGCAAAAGCAAGGAGTTTTTTAAAGCAAAGAAGTGGAATATTCTGCAATGGCCGAGTCAATCACCAGATCTCAACCCAATTGATAATGCATCTCACTCTCAAGACAAAACTTAAGGCAGAAAGACTCACAAACAAGCAACAACTGAAGACAGCTGCAGTAAAGGCCTGGCAAAGCATCACAAAGGAGGAAACCCAGCGTTTGGTGATGTCCATGGGTTCCAGACTTCAGGCAGTCATTGCCTGCAAAGGATGCTCAACAAAATATTGAAAAGTAACATTTTACTTAGGGTTATGTTTATTTGTCCAATTACCTTTGAGCCCCTGA
>NW_019463647.1:0-389 GCF_002814215.2 Seriola lalandi dorsalis
CTGTCTCCCTCCTGCGCTCTGTGTGTTCCTGTGTGTGTGTGTGTGTGTGTGTGTGTGTGTGCGTGCGTGCGTGCGTGCGTGCGTGCGTGCGTGCGTGTGTGTGTGTGCGTGCATGTGTACGTGTGTGTATGTGCGTGTCTGTGCGTGTGTGTGTGTGTGTGTGTTTGTGTGTGTGCACATTTTTAGCATTTGGTTGACAGAGTTTTCTTACAGGAAAAAAAAAAGTATACATAGAGTGAAATGTGTTTTGGAGGTGTTTTATCACCAAGCACAAACACCACATGCACGCACAGCAAGGTCTGTATTAGAAATAGCTTCTTGGCAGGGAAACTCAGAACTGTCTCAGATGGAAAAAAAAAGGAAATTTAATTAGGTGTTTCATGCGTCTT
>NW_019463648.1:0-429 GCF_002814215.2 Seriola lalandi dorsalis
CTTGTCAGTCCTTTGAGTTTAAATAAAGTTTTAACTTGAGTGGCATTTGTCATGGAGAACCAAACCTCTTGTAGTCAAATGAGTTTCACCATTATTTCCAATGATATAGTGAAGCAGGTGAAGCACCTGGTTCCCTAATTCTCCATTTCTGACCATTTCCAGTATAGTCCTCATATTCCCAGTCAAGAGGTGTCAGTACTTCCAATCTAGAACTGGCATTCCCAGTAGAGAGTTAGCATTCCCAGTCTAGAGCTGATCAATCAAATCTAACATAGCTTGATTCTAGACCTTTGATTCACGATCCACATCTATGATCTTTTAGGTCAAATAGATCTAATGTTGGACCCACTGACAGACATTTCATTTCCACCGGATAGAGGAATAATTGTCCAATCAGAACTTAGTAGGTGCGAACCCGCATTTCTTTGA
>NW_019463649.1:0-461 GCF_002814215.2 Seriola lalandi dorsalis
ACTGGAGCAGATATTTGTACCATTACTTTCAGGTTTACAAAAGGTTTTCTGTGATGATTTAAAGGATAGATCACCTTTTCAGGATTATCATACAAAAAGAGGAGCTAATGATTGATTTGCCAGTTAACATAATGGGCATTGGGTATGCATTTTATTTATTGATATATGTATATATATTTATGGAAAACAATAACGTTAAGCTTGGAGGGTAGGAGTAAATAAGTTTTTACTTCTTCCTACTCCCTTTCGAGCTTGTCGGCAAGAAAGCTACTTTTCCTTTTTTCTTTGTTGAGGATTATCATTTACCTTCCCTGCATTATGTTTTCTGTTTGTTACTATTGGTTGTATATATTCTTGCACGTTTGTTCGAATAAATTTCATTCATTCATTCATTCATTCATTGTTTATGAGACAGCATTATTTCATTACTGTACAATATACACTCCCCTCCAAAAGTATTG
>NW_019463650.1:0-455 GCF_002814215.2 Seriola lalandi dorsalis
GACGAGTTGAGTCTGAAGACTGAAAATATATAACAAAAAGCCTGAAGCTGAAGTTGTGCTGTGTGAAATAACTGGGTGAGAGTCCCCCCACTTTATGGAAGTGGCATAACAAAGCACTTTAATTGTAATACATAATTAAATACACCAACTCAACATCTTATTTTGTTCATCCTTGGGTAAAAGTTCAGCCAAGTTAACGATCAGGAGAGGCTCAATGAATGAAGATACCTGATTTTCCTCGCTGATAATATTTGACCTCCCCTGGTTCCTGGTTGACCGTCTGGAATCTGATGGAACCTCCATACTAGTGGTGGTAGAGGAGGAGGATTTGGGGTGTTCCTTCTGAGTGATCTGTTGCTCAGCTCCATTGGCGCTTGATGTTGTTTGGTCCATCGCTGCCCTCCTATAAAAACCAACCATAGATCATTGGTGCAACCACCTCCTTATGACCCATA
>NW_019463651.1:0-444 GCF_002814215.2 Seriola lalandi dorsalis
TGTGTGTGTGTGTGTGAGAGAGATATGGAAGAGAGTCATTCCCTTCAAGAAGACATTACTGTTACAGTCAGTAATACTCGCTGTCAGAGACATGACACTTATTCCCTGTCTACTAGACTAGTCCTCTCCTCACTCCCTGAGCATCTCTGTTGTCATTTCTCCTCGTTCGCCCACTCATTTTCACATCCAGTTTGTGTATTTGCTCACACTGTCATATGTATGCGTGTGTGCGTGTTTGTCTGTGTGTGTGTGTGTGTGTGTGTGTGTGTGTGTGTGTGTGTGTTTGGGTTTGAGTGTATTGGCTTGGTTGCATGCCTGTTTTGATAGAAGTAATCTCTCCCGAGATATATAGGATATAGTAGAAAGTTCATTCAGGATTTATGAGTGATGCACAAACATACGTTCACATTTACATGCACACAAACACACACACACACACACACA
>NW_019463652.1:0-527 GCF_002814215.2 Seriola lalandi dorsalis
GTGTGTGAGGAGGGGTGTGTGAGGTAGAGTGTGTGAGGAGGGGTGTGTGAGGTAGAGATAGAATAAGCATTGTAACATCATCAGACAGATTTAAAGTTATTTTCTATGACGTCATCGTCCTGCTGATCAGAACATGCCTCTGTGTGTTGCTGTGTAGGGCATGTTGTTACATCACTCCCAGACATTAATAGTGTTTTTACACTGCATGGTACCAACTCAACTCAACTCAGACTCCGTCTCTAAACTCTGACTCTGACTTTGACTAGACAGTGTTTGCTTTCACCAACAATATCATGCAACAAATATCAATCACTGCCCCTGGACAAAGCAAGCTCCAGGGACTGGATATTACCTAGAGCAATGGTTCTCAACCTGTGGGCCGGGGCCCACTGGTGGGCCGCAAAAGTATTGCAAGTGGGCTAACAAATCATTTGCAAAACAGTACAATTTTGGAGAATATAATAAATAAAATTAAAAATATATAGTATGTTTTTAAAACAAAATTATCTTTAAAAACATTTAACATG
>NW_019463653.1:0-429 GCF_002814215.2 Seriola lalandi dorsalis
ACACTACACTCATTGGTTTCAAATTGGTGCTTCATCATCACACAAACTGGTTCACACTGTACAAAGTGGTATGGAGTGATTGATTTCATCCTCTCCCACATCTGGATTCTAACAAATTTCCTATCAAGTCTTTAACTCTTCTTCAACATGCATAGATCTATACCGTCTTTGTGGGCCTGGCAAAATGCATTATAAATTATAGTCTGGGTGCAGAGAGATGTGTGATATATATAGGTTACTTTACAGTTTGGTATTTGCACATGTGACAGCCAAGACATAAGAGGACCTGCACCTTGTGTGTATGTGTTTGAGAGAAAAGGAGAGACGAAGAGAGAATTTAATCGGAACGCTGCTTCGTCACTTTTTGACCCAACCTGCCCAACTTGATGTCAGTGGCACCCATCTTGGTTGCTGACAAAGATGTGTCAT
>NW_019463654.1:0-478 GCF_002814215.2 Seriola lalandi dorsalis
CAGTTGTAAAATTTATGAAGTACAGTAGTTGTGGTAAAAGAAACAATTCAGAGCACAAGTATGAGTATAAGGAACCAACACACTTGCAAAGTCACTGGATGTATGGAGCACAGTGAGAGCAGTAGTTATAGTAAGAGTAGCAGTTGTAGAAAGAGCTGAAGCAGCAGTAGTAATGGTTGTAGTACAGTAGTTGTAGTAGTACTAGTACAAGCAGTAGAGGTGCTAGTGGTAGTGGCAAAAGCTTAAGCAGGAGCAACGCTTTTAACCCTTGTGTGGTGTTCGGGTCTGTGGGACCCGTTTTCATTTTTTATCAAAAGAAAAATTATATGATTAAGTATTTTTTCAAACCCAGACTCATTGGCCTTGGCTCATTTTCTGTGAAGAATATTTATCAGAACACATTTTCAATGACCACACATTGTACACCCCCCCTACACATTTCTATTACATACAAGATGTTCGGGTCCACTGGACCCGG
>NW_019463656.1:0-476 GCF_002814215.2 Seriola lalandi dorsalis
TGGGGGGGAGTGTTACTTGCCATCGGCTTATGTTGTATGTATGTGTATGTGCTGGTCTGCTCTCCCCATTTTTAACTACTAACTACTAACTCTTAACTACTAAGTGTTTCGGGACGGCTGATCCCTATTCCCAATCAGAAGCCAGAGTATGAAGGCAGAGTGAGGAGGCAGAGTGAGGAGGCTTCGGCAGCGCCAGAGTGCCATCCAGCAGCCGTGGGGCTGTCTGTCTGTGTGTGTGTGTGTGTGTGTGTGTGTGGGGGTGTGTGTGTGTGGGTGTGTATCGTTTTGAAGATAGCTTCGTGCAGCTATAGTGACAGTAGTCATATTTAATGCTTATTGTGGTTTGTCTTCATGTTGTAGTTTTAAGTTATTCAGTGTTACTGTTGTTGTCTTTTGTGTTTTTTTTCTTTTTTGAATAAACACACTTAGTTGTTTGGTTTCCTGTTTGTTTTCTGTATTGTCCAGTTCTTTTAATT
>NW_019463657.1:0-469 GCF_002814215.2 Seriola lalandi dorsalis
TAAGGCATAAAACGTCATAGTATAGCAAGGCAAAAAAACTTGAAAAAACGTCATAGTATAGCAAGGCATAAAAATATGAAAAAATGTCATAGTATAATAAGGCATAAAAATGTGAAAAAACGTCATAGTATAGTAAGGCATAAAACGTCATAGTATAGCAAGGCAAAAAAACTTGAAAAAACGTCATAGTATAGCAAGGCATAAAATTTTGAAAAAACGTCATAGTATTGTAAGGCATATTGTTATTTTTTACAATTCAACACCATTATGTTCTATAAAAACACTGGCTATTATTCAACGCTGTAAGTCAGGAAGGGGAGATTGTGACCATATTTCATGTGTAGCCTTAATGCCAACCAGCACTTGAAGGCACCGTCTCTCTTGTGCATTATATATATGTTTTTGGACAGACATGAGAGCGGTAACAACTTTCTCATCGTAACTCTTGGCAAGATGAAGACATTAAGCA
>NW_019463659.1:0-477 GCF_002814215.2 Seriola lalandi dorsalis
TGGTAGAGTGGCCAGACGGAAGCCTCTACTCAGTAAAAGGCACATGACAGCCCGCTTGGAGTTTACCAGAAGGCACCTAAAGGACTCTCAGACAATGAGAAACAAGATTCTCTGGTCTGATGAAACCAAGATTGAACTCTTTGGCCTGAATGCCAAGCGCCATGTCTGGAGGAAACCAGGCACCTCATCACCTGGGTAATACCATCTCTACGGTGAAGCATGGTGGTGGCAGCATCATGCTGTGGGGATGTTTTTCAGCAGCAGGAACTGGGAGACTAGTCAGGATTGAGGGAAAGATGAACAGAGCAAAGTACAGAGAGATCCTTGATGAAAATCTGCTCCAGAGCGCTCAGGACCTCAGACTGGGGCGAAGGTTTACCTTCCTACAGGGCAACGACCGTAAACACACAGCCAAGACAACGAAAGAGTGACTTCGGGACAAGTCTGTGAACGTCCTTGAGTGGCCCGGCCAGAACC
>NW_019463660.1:0-515 GCF_002814215.2 Seriola lalandi dorsalis
AGGAAGATGAGACGAGATGAGATGGTCCTTCGTTAGTCCTGCTGTGGGGGAATCAGCAGTGTTACAGCAGCAGAGCCAACAATACAAAAGAAATGCACAAGGATAAATAAATAAAATTAAAATAAATAAAAAAGATAAATAATGTGTGAGGGGAAAGTCACACGTCTATTTCTCATTTTATCCAGATATTATTTGCTTTAATCAAATGACTCTTTATTCTTAATTATGTTTCTCTGATTGTCGTTATCGGTCGAAAGTTGAATTGATCTCTGTTTTGAAGGACCTGTGACATCACACTGCCTCACAGCTACAGAAACACCCACGTGTTTGACCACAGATCTAAGTGTGTGTGTGTGTGTGTGTGTGTGTGTGTGTGTGTGTGTGTGTGTGTGTGAGAAACGCTGAGCGGATGTAAAGGGATCAGTGTGTCCGTGGCTGTTTGACAAGCTGAGACAATACCTGAAACCTGCAGGTCAGCCCCCCCCCACTGTGTGTGTGTGTGTGTGTGTGTGCGT
>NW_019463661.1:0-397 GCF_002814215.2 Seriola lalandi dorsalis
TGTGTGTGTGTGTGTGTGTGTGTGTGTGTGTGTGTGTGTGTGTGTGTGTGTGTGTGTGTGTGCAGGGTGAAGACGTCCTCAGCAGGAGCTCTGATCTCATCTTTTCAGGGGAGTTGACCAAACTGTCTCAGCCTCAGGCCAAAAGTCAACAGAGAATGTTTTTCCTCTTCGACCATCAGATGGTTTACTGCAAAAAGGTGCTTTTTATATTGTTTAATATTGTTTTATACTGTTTAACATCACGTTTAATACACACACTCATCAGTATAAAACAGTATAAAACAGTATATCGTCACCTTCCTAAAATAATGGCCTAAGTCATGTTTTGACAAAAATGTTTTTTTTGCCTAAATCACCCCCTCATGATGCTGGCCACCTCTGGTAAAATCGCCTGAAT
>NW_019463663.1:0-396 GCF_002814215.2 Seriola lalandi dorsalis
CACCACAGTGAACACTAGTCTTCATGAACACACACTCTAAGATGTTCAAAGGTCACAAAAGCATTATTCTACAAGAATTAAGAAAAGACGTTTGAGTCTGTTCAACCTCAACAACTGGAACCAGCAGAGCCGCGTTCACACATCTGACCTTTGACCTGCAAATTCACACAGTCGTCCAATAGAAACTGTTCAAAACTGATGAGTCATTCTATAGTAATAATAATAATGATTCTTGTTTCATAATTGTTTATGACACCAGACTACAAACTGCAGCCCCCCCCCTCACGAACTGTGTCACACCTGTCCATCATCACTGCTCAGTATTTCGTAATCAGTGAAATCAGACCTGTGACATCACTTCCTGTTTTTGTTTAGAGTAATTTGATTAGACCGAAG
>NW_019463664.1:0-464 GCF_002814215.2 Seriola lalandi dorsalis
TATCCAGGAACTGCCTACACACTCTGGCCACATGAGGCCGGGCATTGTCCAGGACCAGGAGGAACCCAGGGCCTACTGCAGCGTAAGGTCTGACAATCGCTCTGAGGATTTCATCCCGGTACCCAACAGCAGTCAGGGTACTGCTGGCTGTGACATGGAGGTCTGTGAGACCCTCCAAGGATCTGCCTCCCCAGACCATCACTGACCCACCACCAACCGATCATACTGGATGATGTTACAGGCAGCATAACATTCACCACGGCGTCTCCAGACTCTTTCACTCCTGTCACATGTGCTCAGTGTGAACCTGCTCTCATCTGTGAAGAGAACAGGGCACCAATGGCCGCCCTCATGCCACCCTCATGGAGTCTGTTTCTGACAGTTTGGTCAGAACATGCACACCAGGAGCCTGCTGGAGGTCATGTTGTAGGGCTCTGGCAGTGCTCCTCCTGTTCCTCCTCACA
>NW_019463665.1:0-451 GCF_002814215.2 Seriola lalandi dorsalis
GTTGACTATTGTTGACTTTTATTATTGACTATTTAAACAATATCACACTCAAAGTTGCGATGTTGTACTGAATATCAGCATGGCTGTGATTGTCTCCAGTACTCGGCCTGCAGCCTCGCACCTATGACCCAATTCCGTACCGATATTCACATCACAACCTTGAGTGTGATATTGCTTTAATAGTCAACAGATGGTAAAATGTAAAGTGTTATCCTGTGGTTACAGGATGCAGTATACTGGCTGGACTTTCAATATCACCTAGTTTCCACTTAACAATTAGTTGCTTTGTTAAAGTTACCATAATTAAATACAATATGCAGGAAAATGTATTAAGCTTCATGCACTATTGAATTTTGATCTTTTGGTGTCCCCATTCATTGAATTACTAAGAATTTTAAAGAGGACCTATTATGTGCATCTTTAATGTTCATCATTTCATTCTTGGTGTCGA
>NW_019463666.1:0-355 GCF_002814215.2 Seriola lalandi dorsalis
GGTCTGTGGCCATGTCATCCACAGCCAACACACTTCACCAGCTTCGCACATGGGATTAGCTTTGTCATGTATAAACACAGACACACACATGCATGCACATTCTGGATACACACATATATATATATACATATATACACACATGTTGTGATGTGCAGACTAGTTTAGCTTAACGATTTCACACAAGCCAGAAAAAATGATGAAATGAAAATAAAAACTGATGAAAGTCCAGTTCTGTATTCACAGTATTATGTAGGAATTGTGTTTTTTTTTGTAGTTTTTTCCTGGTGTGACTGAATTTACTTAATTGCATTAGTACTGTACAGAGATAGAGGTGTGCTGTTTGATAGATTCCCCT